>NC_051861.1:39299828-39334418 GCF_015732765.1 Culex quinquefasciatus
ACCATATTTCTCTATGGCTCAAAAGTTGCGGATTTTTGTTTACTAGAATTTTTTCAAACAATGACGATTTTTGAGGCACATCGGCCACTAAAGCTTACATGCCAGTTCCTTGCGCATATTTTGGTATAAGTTTGGAGCATTCTAGAGCTCGGTGTAAACCTTCAAAGTTTGGCATTTTTTCGAAAAATCGGCCCGGCAAAATCAAATGGCGTCTCGGGCGGGGTGCAACGTAAATCTTTTCTGCCGGGGCCGATTTTTCGAAAAAACTAAATTTTGAAAATCTGTACCGAGCTCTAGAATACTCCAAACTTCAATGTTACATACAGAAAAACCTATTATTACGCGGTGATGTAACGCTTTTTTTCGTCAATTTCTCGTTTCGTCGTTCCAGAGAAATCGAAGAATTAAAAAAAAACGTATCGCACCAAGTAAAAACAGGTTTCTCTGTATACTAAAACATGCGCAAGGATCTGGCCTACACGCCAAAGATGTTGAAAATAAACGCTTTAGTGGCCGATGTACCTAAAAAAATTGTCAATTTTGAAAAAAATCTTTTTGTGCGGGTTAAATCCCATTTAAGATTCAAATGCAAAGCGCCAGCCAAAACAGTAATTTTTGTTACATACTAATATTTACGTACCATTTTTGTATGGATAGCTGCCAAAATTGTATGAAGACTTGTATGGTTGTACCAATGACACAAAATAGTTTATTTTTTCATAGGGAAGGCCCCTACAAAGTTTGAGCCAACTCAAAATTGCTCATTTATAATTCAAATATTACTGTTCGCGCGTGTGGTCGGTTCGGGGATTTCGGACCCAGAAAAACACCGTTTTTGCACAATTAAAAACACTTTATTACGCGAACAGAAATTACACAATTTATTCTAACGTGCAACGGTCGGGTGTAGTCAACGGTTTATTTAAGACTATACTCTAAATGGGACAGTACATGAGAAGCGAGCCGGGGAGAGATCTAAAAGAGCGAGGATCACCTCTGCTCACTCTGCTCACTTCAGGGACAGACAGGGACGGAATAACATTTATTTGTGGATCACATTTAGGCTAGTAGAATTGGGAAATTGATCTCTCGCGCGATCATACCGGCCGCCTTGGAATCACTCGGATTCAAACATTCTTCTCGTCTGTTTTGATTCTTATCTTCGTCTCTTATATACTACTTCTACTGTTCTGCTGTTACCCTAGGTCAAGATTGGTCATTGTTTTCCTTATGTACTACGATCGCGGCTGCGGCCGTCGATCGAACACGGACAATAGATATTGTTCTTCTGCTGGGCTGTAAACATCGTGCATTTCGCTGCAGTCGAAAATGCACCGATTTTTCGTCGAAATCTGCTGTTCTCTGGACCGGACTGGACATCGGACGATCAACCTGGATGCCGCGCTGCTGCTGGAGACACTTCTGGGGTTGATTGGTGTCGTGATGCTCTGCAAATCGTTGATTTTTGGTTCTTTCAGGTGCTGTTTCATGATGGCGTCGATCGACAGCAGGTCGACCTTGAACTTGAGCTGGAACTGGGATGTGCTGCTACCAACTGCGGGTGTTGATTTGAAACGCTGCTATGCTCGATCGGTTGATCTTCTGTTTGTTGCGGGGGTGGATACTTCGATGCGCTGCGGTTGTTGTTCGTCGGCGTGCCGCCGACGTCGGTTGTCGGTTCGTCTGTCTGCTTGCTTGCTGATCTGCTGAACGCAAAGCCACCGTGCGTGAGTGGCGCCGTGCGTGATCTGCTGCTCTGGTGCCTGATGCTATCGGTGACGCCGACGTCGGCGTCGATGCGATGCGAGACTCCCTAATCAGATGAGAGGGTGCTTTTAATCGGAAAAATTATATTCTAAAACGACTTGCCTGAACTGGGGAGACCTCCGTGGCCTCCCCGACGCCTCCTGGCGTCGCTGTTGACCCTCAGCGGTTACCGACACGATGGTTCTCCGGGTGTACAGATGCTGCGATGACGGGGGTTGGCTCCATCGGGCTGCGATTGGAAACGAGCTGGCCAAGCTCGCTGCTGGTCGTCGCAGATGGGACCGGGAGGACGTCTCCTCCGCTGCTGTCATCGTGTGCGTGTGTACCTCGAAGAGTTCCAAACGTGGAATGGATTTAGCTGGGTTCAGAATTGGGAGCAGTCTTTGCGACTGAAATGGCGCTGAGCTCCGCTGTTTTCCGTAACCGTAATTATGCTGGGCCTTTGCCAGCTAGATCGCAAGCAAACATCTTCATGCAAACCACCACCGAAACAAAACAGGTTACCTCAGAGCATTTCGAAAGTTCCGATCTTTTGAACGGCCTCCGAGTGCAGAACGACCCGCAGGTCTGGGCGCAGACAGGGTGGCGACTCTGGAGGAAAAAGATTCGGTGAACTTTTTGAAATTCAAAACAACACATAACTTAACTGGTGTGCGGAGGCCTTTCGACCTCCGCCGTTGGAGGAGTCCTAGTTCTCCCTTGCGCGGTAGAAAGGTTGTCACGGATCGGCAGAATGCAGATCTTAGAGATCGCACGCAGATAGCTACCGTCCTTTGTGCGCACCGTGACGACACGGATATTGCCGTCAGCTCCCGGGTGGATATCGGAAACGCGTCCGAGCTGCCACTTCAACGGCGGGAGGTTCTCGTCCTTCAGCAGGACCATGGTTCCGACAGCAACGTTGTCCTTTTGCTTTGTCCACTTCGTGCGGTTGTGCAGGTCCGACAGGTAGAGGTTGGACCACTTCTTCCAGAGCTGCTGCGTGTACCGCTGGACGGTTTGCCAGGCCGACAGTCTGTTCTCGGGAATGTGGTCGAGGTTTGGTTCTGGAATCGCAGTGAGTGGACGCTGGATCAGGAAGTGTCCTGGGGTGAGCGCTTCGAAGTCTGCGGGGTCGTTGCTGAGCGGCGTGAGCGGTCGCGAGTTGAGGATCGCTTCGATCTGAACCAGCACAGTCTGGAACTCGTCGTACAGCAGGGTGTGCAGCCCGATCGTACGTTTGAACAGCAACTTGAAGCTCTTCACCGCGGACTCCCAGAGGCCGCCGAAGTTCGGCGAGCGAGCGGGAATGAACTTAAATTCGATGCTGTCGTTCGCTGTTTCGCGGATGATCTCCTCTTGGAACTGCTGACTTAGGAACAGCTTGGCGAGTTCGCTCAGCTCACGTCTTGCGCCGACGAAGTTCTTGGCGTTGTCGCACATGACCAGCTTCGGTTTGCCACGCCGGGCAGTGAACCGTTTGAGGGCCGCCAGAAATGCCTGCGTCGTCAGGTCTGCGGCTAGTTCTAGGTGAACGGCCTTGGTGACCAGGCAGACGAAGATGGCAACGAAGCACTTCACTGGGCGAGCTCGGCGCTGCGGGTACGCGACCTGAAAAGGTCCGCAGTAGTCAACTCCGACTCGTGCGAATGGTGTGCACGGAGTGACTCGTTCGGGCGGCAGATCCGCCATAAGCTGGTCCAGAACCTTCGGCTTGACACGGAAGCAATCGACACACTTGTGGATCACCTCGCGAACGAGGTTGCGGATGTTGATCGGCCAGAACCGCTCACGCACAGCAGAGATCAACAGTTGTTGTCCAGCGTGAAACATGGTCTCGTGATAGTGTGTGACGATAAGCTTCGTGAACGGATGACGATGGTCGAGAATGTACGGATGCTTCCGATTGTCCGAGACTGCGGCGTGCTGCAACCGGCCGCCGACGCACAGGATTCCATCGATGATTCTTGGGTTCAGCGCAGCGATGCGGGAGTTGTTTGGAATCGCGCGATCTCTGGACAAAGCATCGTACTCTTCCGGGAAGCATTCTCGTTGAGCGAGGCGCACCAGCTTCTTCAAAGCGACCTCGAGCTCTTCAGCCGTCAACGGACCAACTCTGCGACAATGCTTGTTCGCCGCACGGCTGTTGAAACAGAAGCGGCAGATTACAGCGGTCGTCCGTATTGTCACGGTGTACGACGAATTCGCTGTGAACAGTCTGCAGGGCTCGGCGTCTTGTGCAACTGCAGCGACAGCGTTGTGTTCCTCCAGTTCTTCGTGGTCGAAGTCTGCTGCGTTCGGCACTTGAGCGTGCGGCCAGTGCTGGTGGTCGAGACTCAGCCAATCAGGACCGTTGAACCAGAGCTTTGAGTACTGCAGCTGCATCGGTGTCATGCCGCGAGAAATGATGTCAGCTGGGTTCTCTATTCCGGGCACATGGTCCCAAGATCCGCTCTCCGTCAGGTGTTGAATCTCGGACACACGGTTGGCCACGAACTGGTTCCATCTGGACGGTAGTGACGCAAGCCAGCAGCGTACGATCATGGAATCCGTCCAGAAGAACGCTTTGCCTCGGAAGTTGATGGCGTTGGCCACCTTCTCGTACAGATGCGCCAGCAGCAGAGCGGACGCCAGCTCCAGGCGGGGAATCGACTGCTTACGCTTCTTCTTCTTCAGGTTCTCGAGCGGTGCGATACGGGATTTGGAGGCCAGCAAGCGTACGGTGACGTCGCCGTTGGCCGAAACGGTTCGGATGTAGATGCACGCACCATAAGCGTTGACTGAAGCGTCGCAGAACCCGTGAAGCTGCACATTCTGGTCATCTGCACCTGTGCCAATCCAGCGGGGTATCGACAGGCTGTCTAGACCGGCTAGATTTCTGCGGTATTCACGCCAGTACTCCTGCAGATCTTCTGGCAGAGCGGCGTCCCAGTCCAGTTCCATGCACCACAGCTTCTGCACGAAGATTTTGCTTGGACGACGACAGGACCGATCAGCCCGTACGGGTCGAAGATCATGGCCATGTCTGAGGCCACGACACGCTTCGTGATCACTGCAACGTCGTTCCACTTTGGCGATCTGAAACGGAAACAGTCCGTACTTGGCTCCCAGACGAGCCCGAGCGTCTTGACGGTTGCGTCAGACGTGTCCAGTTCTAGCAGGGTCCGTTCGTCGCGAAGATGTTCCGGGACGTCGAGCAGGATGTCTCGGGAGTTAGAATGCCACTTTCGCAACGAGAATCCGCCAGATTCCATCAGATCGACCATTTCGGCGACTAGCTCTTTTCCTTCTGCGACCGTGTGCGCACCTGCCAGCATGTCGTCAACGTAGAAGTCACGTTTGAGGACCTTGGCAGCGGATGGATGCGTCTTTTCTCCGATCTCACCGAGTTTTTGCAAGCACTTGGTCGCTAAATACGGCGCAGACGCCGTTCCGTACGTGACAGTTGTCAGCTCGTAGATTCGGATGGGTTCGTCAGCATTGTCTCTCCAAACGATTCTCTGCAGTCTCTGGTCGTCAGGCTGGACGCGAATCATACGGTACATCTTGGCGATGTCAGCGACGATGGCAACAGCGTGAAGTCGAAAGCGTAGCGCAATGTCCAGTAAATCGTCCTGCACAACTGGTCCCACCATGAGCGCATCGTTCAGAGCAACTCCGGTAGACGTGCGACACGAAGCATCAAACACCACGCGGAGCTTCGTAGTGGTGCTGTCCGGCCTCAAGACGCAGTGGTGTGGCAGGTAATACGCTAACTCTCCCCCGGCCGTGTCGCCGGCAACCCGTTTCATGTGTCCCATGGCCTCGTACTCGTGAATAAAATCACTGTACTGTTGTTTCAGGTCTGGATTCGCTGACAGCCGCTTCTCCAGTCCCAGGAAGCGTTTGATGGCTGTTGATCTGGACTCACCGAGACGCTGGACAGCGTACTTTTTTGGGCAGCGTCACAACAAATCTGCCAGTCTCATCACGAACCGTCGTCTCCTCGAACAGCTGCTCGCACAAGGATTCTTCGATCGAGTGCGTGCTCTTGGTGCGGCACGTTTCCAGTTCCCAAAATCTGGTCAGCAGCTCGTCGATTGCCGCGACGGATACGAGAGACGTCGATTCTGGAACGCTGCCGGGAAGCCGGCCGGAAATGATCCAACCGAACACCGTGTTGTGCAGCGTGGGACCGTCTGCAGCTGGTTTCACCCGTTCGTCCGTCAGCAAGTCCATGTAGAACTCGGCACCGATAATGACGTCCACTGGACCGGTTTTGTGGAACTCCGGATCAGCCAGGAACATCCAGTCGGGCAGCTGAATTGTAGCCGGGTCGATGTACGACGTCGGCAACGAGATGTTGAGCTTGGGCAGGACGTGGAACTGCATCTCCGACTCGTACGCTGAAATCCGATCAGAACGCGGACCGACATCTGCACGCACGAGCTGCGTCGACACGCAACGCGACGTTCCGATCCCTTGATCGGCAAATACGACGATTGTCGCATGAATTTGAGTCGTCGCGAGAACTCTCTGGTCATCAAACAGTGCTGTGAGCACGAGTCAAGAAGCGCACGCGCTAGCAGCGTGTTTCCAAAGCGGTCTTTGATACGGATGAGCGCGGTTGACAGGATGATGTTGTGTGTGGGCGTGACGGGTAGTGCAACGTAGTTTTGGCTAGTGGTTTGTGGCTGTGTGGCTTGAGAGTCTGTAGTCTGTAGGTTAGTCGGATTAGCAGGTGCATTGTTGGCTGGAGTGTGTGTTGTCTGATTCGTGTTCTGTGGTCTGGGTTTTTGTCGCTGTACTGAGGTCGTCGCGGTTGGTCTCGACTGCTGTTGTGGAACGGAGGATCTCATCTGATCGTTGTGCAGCATCGAGTGATGTTTCTGGTGACAGTGGTGGCAAGTTCCTCCTTCGCACATCCGCGGGTTATGTCCAGGCTTCAGGCAGTTTCTGCACAGCTTGTTTCTCGAAACAGCGTCGTTGCGCTCCGAGATCGTCATCTTCTGAAACTTGAAGCACCGGAACGGGGTGTGCCACGGGCCGCTGCAAAAGTGACACTGGTTGCTGCTCCGCACAGCAGTATGACAGACCGCTGCCTTCGGAGGGCGCTGTTCCGACGGTTTCGCTTTCGCTCGTTGGATCGACTGAAGAACCGAACAGTGGGCGCGCAAGAACTCCAGTAGAGCCTTGTAGGTTGGGACATCCTTGCTGTTGTGGTGGGTCTCCCAATTCCTAAGCGTGGCCGAGTCCAGCTTTGAGCACAGGACGTGCGCCATAACCGTACTCCAGTCGGCAGTCTTTTCGCCCATCTTGTCCAGCATCTGCAGATTTTTCTCAAACTCACCGAGCAGGTGGCTGAGACCGTCGTACGACTCCTTGGTCAGCGGTTCCAGATCCAGAATGACATCGAGGTGGGCTTTCACGATCAGCTTCTTGTTTCCGTACTCCTCCTCCAGCGCGTTCCACGCGACGGAGTAGTTTTCTTCCGACAGGTCGATGCCACTGATCTCCAGCAATGCAGGACCAGAAAGTGACGATTGGAGATAGGTGAACTTGTCCATCGATGTCAGCTTCGAGTTCCGGTGGATGAGACTCTTGAAGGTGTCACGGAAGGTCACCCACTCGCGCAGATTTCCGCTGAAGTTCGGCAGATGAATGTCAGGCAGCTTGACGCGCAACGGAAACGAGGTATCCGCATCACCAACACTTGAGCTGTCTGTGCGACGACCTTGACCGGCCGCTTCGCAATCAGCATCGCCTTGACCTTGCAGAATTTGTTGTCGAACTCCTGTACCACCTGTAGATTGGCCTCTTCACGATGTGACACGACCTCCTGCTTGACCTTCGGCTCCGCATCTGCGTACTTGGCCGCATCCTTTTCTTCCAGCAGCAACTCCAGCTTCGTCCGTAGGTTCGTAAACTCCAGGTAAACGTCGTTCAGCATTCCGAGTCGAACTTCCAGCTGGCACTCGTGTTCTTCCGCCTTGTAGTGCTCGACGAACTGGTTCAGCACCTCCAGCTTGTTCAGCAGGATCTCCTGCTTCTTCCGCAAAGTCTGCAAATCGCCCATCGTGACCACTGATCGCCAACTGAATAACATTCACTTCCACTTTTAGATTCACCGGAAACAGACAGATCGACTCGACGTTCCACGACGCGACCGCGCAAGACAGATTGCGAACTGTACGACCCAGTATTGACAGCAGCGACAGGGGAATCGACCAGGGAACTCCAGAGGACCAGACAGAACGACACAACACTCATGCAACCTGACCAGACTAATAAAAACTCTCGTGCAATTTTATTTTCAAAAGCCACTTTATTTCGATCCGCAAAAGAGCCAAATTAACCAAGCCACCGTACTACGTGCAAATACTCTCCTGTATCTCCGTCTTGATCCGCCAAATCCGTCCCGAAAGCTCCCAGCGCCAATCAATCACCGACTCCAACGATGACGTCAGCCAACCGGTTGAGATGGTGACGTCGCGACGCTTGCCAAAGCGCGCGCACACCGTGAGTCGCCGTGAGTTCCGCGATGGCGAAATCTTCTTCACCGCACTGCACTAGTCGCCGCCGCCTTTGTTCAACACGAACAATTCACTTTTCTATGCACAATTGTGCCACTGTTCAGCTCCGCTTTTTGGGATTTTTTCCGCACTTTTTGGCACTTTTTTCACGGATTTTCCGTGCACTTTTTGTCCGTTTTCAGCACGCACCAAAACTGTCCAGGCGCGCTTCTGCACCTCACACTTTGCGCTGCTCTTCGCGAGCAGGCCAACACTTCGCGCACTGAACTGTTCTTCCGCGAAGTGTCCCGAACCTGGCCAGACCGGATCCTTCGGATCCGGTTCGAAGGACCAAATGTTCGCGCGTGTGGTCGGTTCGGGGATTTCGGACCCAGAAAAACACCGTTTTTGCACAATTAAAAACACTTTATTACGCGAACAGAAATTACACAATTTATTCTAACGTGCAACGGTCGGGTGTAGTCAACGGTTTATTTAAGACTATACTCTAAATGGGACAGTACATGAGAAGCGAGCCGGGGAGAGATCTAAAAGAGCGAGGATCACCTCTGCTCACTCTGCTCACTTCAGGGACAGACAGGGACGGAATAACATTTATTTGTGGATCACATTTAGGCTAGTAGAATTGGGAAATTGATCTCTCGCGCGATCAATTACTCTTACGGCCTTCCATTCCATGCGTTTAAATGGGACGAAAGGCTGTAAGAGCAATGTCGTACCGCCCCTTTCAAATGTTTGCTCCAGAATTGTGATATGATTTCAAACAAAGTACCAAGGACAGTTTCGGATCATTTATAACTACAGGCAAATCAAGTACACTGCTATTAAACATGGTTTTAATTGATATTATTTCATCACTTGTTGCAAAAAGTTTTCTAAATAGATGTATATAAACTTCTGTTATTGATTTATCCTTCCTCTCTATCATTCGCATACGGAAGTTGCCAACTAGTTGGGAGCCAGAACTGCAATCTTGTTTTTTATTCAATTCTTTTGAATGCAATCCCAAACAGTTTCCCGTTGTGTTTTCCATCAATAGTATCAATGCAACGATAGTTCCTGATCAGTTTCGAAGTACATATTATAAACATAAGGCATTTCATATATAATATATATTGAAAAGTACACAACACAAGCGTTCATCTGTGTGGCTTGCATTGTATATATGTATCAAATTTTAGAAATTTTCAATTTTAAAAATACTCTGACTGTAAATAGATACACGTTTACACGCTAAAATTTTGATTCACGTTCTCACTTTGTTAAGGCTTTTAAGGTTCCTTGCACTGCACTAAAATCCGCTCCTACAAGCTATAGTGAATAAGTATAGATTTTTCACTACGTCTAGTCTAATGTAATTCGTTTTCCGTGGCGTGTTTCCTGTTGTCTAGTTTATCTTTTTCTTTTCTGTATGATCATAATTTTTAAAATTATTTCACATTTTGCTAAACAAACACGCTGTTTACAGAGTTGTTCACCGATGTTATGTTTCAGCAAACACTCTCAATAAATACTTATCACCTAAACTACTTCCTCATTCGTTCAGTTTTCTTTTACTTCCTTTCGTTTTCCAGATGATGATGGCACCTGAATCTCTAAGTGCACTTTCACAAACTAATGTGTCGGTCTGTCGATGTGGTTTACGTAGGTGTGTGTATGTGGGGGGGGGGGGTTAAGTACTTCTCTGAATGGTGCAAGAAAAAACGGTACAAACTAATTCGTTGTGGACAGCATCACTCAACTTCGACAAAGTTTAAGCAGGGGCGAATCTGACTGATTCTGATAAATCTTACCAAGTACTTCGGTTTAGTTAGTACAGATTAACGCTAATAGAGGCAAACAAAAAAGCAGGAATGATAGTTTCTTCGAAGAAAAAGCACCACTTTCGAAGCCGAAATGGATTTCACAGCTAAGTTATAGGATTGCAATGTCAAAGATCTTGAGAATGCGGAAGGCAAACAGTGGTGGAATGTGTTGAGATCGTTTAATACTAATTGGACGCTGCTGCAGCTGATCATCATCATTTCTGCCAAAAGCTGCTCTGGTTTGTTACTGCTACAACAAATAAAGTCGGTTTAAGTACTTGAAACGTAAAACAATAGAGGTTCTTGCTACACATTTTTTCGTGTGTAAAATTAAAACGCTTTTACAAGCTCAATGAAGAAGAAGAAGAAGAAGAAACGCGTCGAGTTCCTACAGCTGCGTGGTTATAACCGATTTCCGGATGATGGTGGCTTCCTTCGCTGAACCGGTCACGACGTCGGACGAGACGAGCCAGGGCGAGATGTGCATCGAGTGGGGCTTGATGTTCTCCTTGAGGGCTTCCTTTTAGGGGGTTCAAAACGTTGAGGGGTTGGAAGAAGAAATGTCCCATCAGAAAACGTGGTGGTGTGGTGGTTTTCGGATACTTTTTGCCATAAAATACAAAGCATGCTTTTTTGTTCCTTGATACTAGGGGAGAAGGTGTTGGATACTCTAGAAACAGGCAAAGGCAGACAGGGCAAGCAATTATTCGCTGAACTAGGTATATAGAGAAAGGATCACGGGAAGCAACTGTGGTGAGCGCAATGCTGTTAGCAATACTTACGAAACGTGTACTTACTTCCGAGTGGTAAAAGAGATTAGTCACAGAGTGGATTTCTAGAGCTAAAGGTTTGACCAAGTTAAACTGAGTGAGCAATTTTTTTTTAAAACGGACTATATCGTGTCTACATTTTTAGTTTGAATGTTAAGGAGTTAATTAACAGATATTATCATTATTTTTTCCAGCAATAAAAGTATTAAAAGCGAATTGTGGCGCTATAACTACGGAGCGTATGGTAGTGTGTCCAGGTCCACACGCTTCTTCCTCCCTGTAGATTCAGAATTGTGTTACGTTGTATGAACACTTCGTGCTCAAACTCAACCCACTTTAACTAATCATAACTACGGTAAACTTTGCGCAGTAGGCCTGGCCGCTTTAACGCTTGTGATGTTCCAATACATTATATTTCAATGGCGTACCCTGCCGTTCTACGCATAACTGTCCCATGTCATTTTTGGACGATCCTGACTTTTTATTATTTTTAAGTTTAGTTTTACGTATATCTTCAGAAAAACACATAAAATCTAGTACATTGATCAGAAAATCATTGAAAACAACACCAAGTATGTTTGTGCCATCGATGAACTTCTACGCATAATTGTCCCACCAAGTATTTTCTATTACGAAATCATGAGTTTTACGAAGCATTTTATCTTGTTTACCTGTTTACCTGCAAGAGGATTACAAATAAGGGTAATATAATGTTAACCGGGGTGATTAGGGTCATATAGGGCGAATAGGGCCCCACGGGACAATTATGCGTAAAAACACAGAAATCGATCGAAAAATTTCAATCGTGTTTTTCTCAGTTGCCCTTTTTTGAACATGGGACAATTATGCGTAGAAAGGCAGTACCGTACTACAAACATTGATAAATGCCAAGAAGAGTACTAGGCGTAATCTTATCTAATATTTCTCCTAATTGGGTACTAAAGCCCTATGTAAATTTTTATGTACAACGGTTAAAAACACGATTAAAAACCATTTTTGATCACTTTTTTTCAGTTTAACGCAGAAAAAAAAATTTACAGGCAACATCTTTTCGATGGATCAACTGTGATCCCCTTGGAACGAGCTGTCAGGTAGGACCTTTTCTGTCAAGAAGGGCCGTGAAGTTAATTTTAAAAACTAACTTAATCCACCAATGTGGTTGTTGCCTTCCTCACTTTTTACCCACATTTGGTGATATGATGGGTTTGGACACAAATTCTATCTATCTTCTATATATATACAAAATTTTGACGGTTTTGTTCGAACGCGAATCAATTCAACACGGAACGTCCGAACGAGGAGCTCTTTGTTGCGTTGGGTTCGTATGATGAGTTCCTGAGTCCAAGGAAGGTTCTTACGTCAAAAAGTTACAACTTTGGCCACTCTGGAACCGATTCCAGAAAATTTGCAGATTGTATGGGAAAGGTTAAAATCAAGTTTTGATCACAGGAGGCTGAATAAGCAAAAAAAAAAGTCAAAAACGTCAACAAACGAAAAAAAAGGCAGAACGAAGTTTGTCAGGTAAGGCTTGTTTCTCAATGAAGAAATAAACAAATGTCACTTAAGCGGTCATAACTTAAGACTGAGCGTTGTCAGATCTTCAATGTTTTGGACTCATTAGAAAGGCATTTTGATTACCTAACCAACGATCGGTCGGAAGATGGATCCGGACATAGTTTACATGCATGTAAGTGAGATCCGGCATTAAAAAAGTACATAAATATCACTTAAGTGGTCATAACTCAAGACAGGGTTGCTAGATCTTCAATGTATTGGACTCATTGGAAAGGTCTTTCGATTACCAATCCAACGATGGGTTGAATGATAGATCCGGATATAGTTTACATACATTTAAGTGAGATCCGGCTTCAAAAAAGTACATAAATATCACTTAAGTGATCATAACTCGAGACAGGGTTGCCAGATCTTCAATGTATTGGACTCATTGGAAAGGTCTTTCGATTACCAATCTAACGATGGGTTGAATGATAGATCCGGATATAGTTTACATACATTTAAGTGAGATCCGGCTTCAAAAAAGTACATAAATATCACTTAAGTGATCATAACTCGAGACAGGGTTGCCAGATCTTCAATGTATTGGACTCATTGGAAAGGTCTTTCGATTACCAATCTAACGATGGGTTGAATGATAGATCCGGATATAGTTTACATACATTTAAGTGAGATCCGGCTTCAAAAAAGTACATAAATATCACTTAAGTGATCATAACTCGAGACAGGGTTGCCAGATCTTCAATGTTTTGGACTCGTTGGAAAGGTCTTTTGATAATCTTACCAACGATGGGTCGGGTGATGGGTCTGGACATAGTTTACATGCATTTATGTGAGATCCGAATCGCAACTCTGACACTTTTTTATACGTAACTTTTGAACTACTTATCGGATCTTCAAACAATTGAATAGTGCAGTATGGGGCACCAAACCGGATCGAATGCAACTTATTTGACTCAAATCGGATCAGCCAATGCCGAGAAAACTTGGCAAGAATTTTGAGCACCAAGGGGAATACGCACACACACACACAGAAATTTGTTCAGTTTTCGATTCTGAGTCGATAGGTATACATGAATATAGGTCTACGAGCTATTTTTCAAATGTTCATTTTTTGAGCAGGATTATAGCCTTAGCTCAGTGAGGAAGGCTAAAATTGAATTAAAAATCAATTTTAAATCCATTGTGGTCGTTCAAAGGGTCATTGTATTCAGAAAAATAAACTTTATCGTTGTGAACAATAATATCACAAATTTACGCTTAAAATTATGACCCAATTGAAAAAAAACGAAAAAAATTATCTGGCTTCAACAAAGCTCTTAAACATAAACTAAGTTGTCATAACTTGAGATAGGGTTGCCAGACATCCAAATTTTTTAATCATTGGAAGGATTAATGATGGCACAACCCCTTCGACAGCTCAAGGTGCAAATTGCCTGTGGATGGAGGAGGAAGATTCCTCCGACGACGATTTTCTTCCCGTTGTCGTAACGCGGAAGCGGAAGAAAGTGCAAGTGACGACGGAAAGCGCATGTGACGACGGAGCAGATGTCGGAAATGGCAACGAGGAACAGCTCCTCAACAACAACAAGTTTAGTCCGCTGGTGGAGAACAACAACAACAACAAAGGTAACCCAGCCGGGAAAGGAAGCGTCCCACCGGTTTCAGTGGCCAAGAAACCACTACCTCTGGTGGTAAAGAATATGAGCTTCGGCAAGCTGAGGAGTGTAATGCTGTCGTGCACAACCAAGCCAAGTTACAAGCTGACTCCGTTTGGGATCAAATTGCTGTGCATCTCCGAGGAGCGTTTCGAAACCGCCCTGTCCCACTTGATTGCGAACAAAGTGGAGTTCTATACCCACGAGAAACGAAGCGAGCGGCAACTCCGCATCGTCATCAGAGGACTTCCACCGGCTTCACCTGAATTCGTCAAGAAGAAACTCAAGGAATCGCACAACCTGGATGCTGTGGAGGTGCATGCCATCAAGAGAAAAGGAGAGTTCGCCTCATCGGCGGAAATCCCGTACAATGTTACGTTCCGCAAGGGATACACCAACCTCAAGCAGCTGAGTGAAATCAAGCTCTTGGCAGCATTTCACATCCGGTGGGAGGCCTACCGGAACAAGCGGCCGAACGTGGCTCAGTGCAGGAACTGCTTGCAGCTGAGTCATAGAACCAGGAACTGTCACCTCAAGGAGGTGCAACAACTGTGGGGGTCCCCACAAGACGAACGAGGACCCAGGAAGCCCAGCCGAAGCGGTGTACCAACTGCTCTGGAGCCCAAGAAGCCACGGACCGCAGCTGCCCCAAGCGTGCGGACTTCATCCGGAGGCGCCAGCAGGCTTCGAAACCGAAACCGCCAGCAAGGAAGACGGAGAAGCAGAGCCCAGCAGTTCCGTCGTTCACACCGGCGGAGTTCCCTCCGCTGCCGGGCGCAGTTCCGGCCGGAAAATCAAAGGAATCGCCCTCGACCCGCAAGAAGCAGTGGCTCTCGAGGCGGTGGAGCCGGGGAGGTGCTCTACAGTTCGGCTGAGCTATGGAGCATTTTCTCCGAGTACATCGGCAGGTTCAAGACCTGCAAGACCCACTTGGACCAAGTAACCCTCGTCAATTACATGATCTCCAAGTATGGAATGTACGGAGATGTATTTGATGTGTATTGATTGATCGATCCTCGGCCCTAACCTGGGCGTAGCACTTAAAAGGACCTAATAAAAATAAGTTTAGAATAAAAAAAGGTTTAATGATGTGTTGGATGACGGATCCGAACATTGTTTTCAAAAATACGAGAAATATCCGGCTTAAAAATGTACATACATAGCACTTAAGTGGTGATAACTTGATACAGGGTTGCCAGAGCTTTGCACTATTGGACTTGTTGTTTGTTTGTTTGTTTGCGGTAGTGTAATGGCTCCTTACGTGAGATCTGGCATCAACAGAATAGAGAAATATAACTTAAGTTGCCATAACTTGAGGCTGGGTTGCCAGATCTTTTACTATTTATCCAATTTCTTAGAACTGTTTCAAAACCTATTCTTATATAAGCGTTCAAGAAAATTAGTTTACTCTGTATTATTTATGTTTGTTAGTAGTCTAGATTAACAATTAGTAGTGCAGCTCAAAACATAATGATATATCGAACAATGATGACAAATGAAACATGTACCATGCAGACGCTGATATCCTTTTATCACAACCTCATCCCAACATGCAACGATCTTCCGAGGGTCGTAAGATCCTAAAATGTCTAAACTCTCAAAACCAACTCTTTCACCTACCTTCGCAATCGTCGCCTGAACCGCCTTCTTTTCGTCCAACATCGCAACCATCGCACTTCCATTGCTGTGCGTCGTCGTGTTCCCCGCCATAACCGGTGGAGCAGCAGCATCCGTCGAATCACTTACCATCACCGTCGTCGCAGTCACCGGTTCCACCGGCACCGCCAGCTCCACTGACCGTCGCTTGCCAGCAAAGCTGGGCGTTCTCCGCAGGTCCTTCAGCTCTACTACCGCGGTAGTGCCGTTATTTTTGCTAGTTCCGTTAACGCTGGGGGATGTTCCCCGGCTGGTAATTACAGCCGGGGATTTGCTGCGCGCCCTGCTGCCCACGTCCTTGAACGGGTTGCTACTCTTGAACTCGAGCTGGTGCTGGGGTGGCGAACTGGGCACGGATTCGGACGGTTCCGAGTTGCCAGAACTGCTCGAGGAGATGTTGTGGAAGGGATTGGTGGAGGTTTTGCTGGGGTCGTCACCGCGATTACGGAGGTTGGGGAGGACGGACCAGAGGACATGCTTAGGAAGGGGTTGAGGTTGACGAGTTTTTCAACGGTGAGGGCCGCGTCCAGAATGCTGGCGGAAGGAACGCTGATTTTCTCCACGATGCCGCCCTTTTGTTCGGAAAAGTGCGTCACGGTTACGCTGTCCGGCGGGGACGATCCGTTGTTCAGCAGGAAGGTGCTTTGATCTGGGAGACTGTTGTGGACAGCGGTCGTGCTGGTGTTGGAAACGAGAGAGGGAGGTGGCGTGACCGGTGGCGGTGGCAGTGGTGACGACGGGAGGAAGCTTTTGAACGGAAGGGCGGTCGGTGTGGTGACCGGAGTTATGGCTGCCGGACTTGCGGTACCGATCATCGTGGTTACGGTGGTGTGACCGCTGACCGTCGGAGTCGTGGTTCCCGTTAGATTCAGGGTTAGCTTGTCACCGCCCTTTTTTGTTGTTGTGGTGATTATATTGTTTTTTTTTTTAATATGGTACAATTGGCAAACAAAGGGTCAAACCAAACAACACACACACAGGATAAAATTTGATGAAATTAGAAATAAAAAAATAAGAATACATAAAGCTTGCATGAGTTCGGTGAATGAAAACAAACGAGCGGATGCAGCAAGTTGCAACACTCTAGCAGTAGTTGATGATCTGTTGTTGAGCACTCTATTAACAGGTGATGAGTTCAAAATTTGGTTGTGCAGGCAACGTTCAAACAGATAGTATGACCGTGAAGAACTTGAGCGTACTTACCACCGACACAAACGTGGCCGCGTTCATCGAATCCGGTCCATCGTGCAGCGGTTGACTTGGTACGTACAGCTGATGATTGGTCAGTTTGGGGTGCAGTTCTTCTTCGACGCGTGCTAAAATCAGACCCAAAGTTAGTCCTACCTCCTTCCCCGCGTGAACTCGCACACAAACCTTTCAAAATATTGCACTTGATCTGGCCGGGCGGCAGCGGCGTTATCGCCGCGTTCGACAGCTTGATCTGATTGTTTGGCTTCTCGGGCGTGGCCGAAACGGCCAACTTCTTCAGCGTGTCGTTGTTCGTCTCCAGCTCGGAAGTCTTGTTGATGGTGATCTTAAAGCTACTGGCGTCGTTCAGCTCTACGCCGTGCAGCGACGGCGACGGGTCCTTGGCGATCGTCTTCATCAGCGTGTCAATTTGGCTGTCCCGATCGGACGAGTTCGTCCGGATGCTGAACCCGGAACTGATGGAAGCCTTGCCGAACGAACCACCGTGATGGTGACTACCACCGGGCGCCCGCAGAAACGGTACGTCGTGGTCAATCAGCTTGCCCACGTGTTCATCGGGTCTAAAATCAAATAACAAAAACATGTTCAACAAGTCCCAAACTCCCACCAAATTATACCCACTTGTACGCGACGCCGGCCTTCCCGAACGATCCCAACTTGCCCCGTAAGCGATGTCCTCACTGCTCGAGATCGACTTGTTCGAGCTGAGCGACGGCAGGTTCCCATTCACCACATGCAGCCCAATGTCGGACGCACTGCTGGCCGACGCAGAGATGTGGTTGTGGATCACCGTGTTCGCGGATGGAGTTGACGTTCCCGAGGTGGAGTGCTGAGCATCGTCAGCGGTACACGCAGACTGTTGCGGTGGCTGTTGCTGCTGCTGGTCGGGATTGACCTGCTTTTGGCGGTCTCGCAGCACGTGCGACTGACGTCGGGCGAAACGCTGCGAGGGCCTCCGCTCGAACTGGACCGTCCGCCGGGCTCGGTTCTGCTGCGTTGTCTGGAACTCTGTCTTGCCAGAGTATCGGAAGCGGAGCCCATCCGAAAAAGTTCTGCCGCGCCGACGGGCCCTTGACGGGAGCGCGCAGCCGAAAGAAGGCGTGATGCTCGACGGCGCACTTCCACAGGTGCTTGCAGGCTTTCTCGTTGTGCAACCGAAAGACGAACGTGTGCTCCTGCTCGCGGCCGTGGTCGTCGTCTTCGACCACCACCAGGGTGAGCTTCTTCTTTTTGAAATCCAGCTTGCCGATCTTGGGCCAGAAGAAAAGGCCGATCTTCTGGATGCCTTCGAACACCAGGATGCCGGTGGGCGTCAGGCCCAGATGGTACTCGCAGCCGTCCTTGCCCTGAAATTAGCGTAAAAATAACAAAATAAGTTATCTTAAAAAAAAATGTTATGATATTTATTTTGTACATCTTTAAATATCGAAAATATGTCTAACTTTGTGTTATTAAAATTTAGGTGATTAAAACACTTTGGGTAAAATTAATTAAAACACTTTGGGTAAATTAACAATCAGTCCTAATACTGAGCAAAAAGTACTTTCAAGCAAACCTTAAATTTCAACAAGAAAAAAGCCAAATTAAAATATGTTTTAGGTATAAATCTAACTTCAGTTTAAACCTTGGTTCGTTCACTGTTCTAAAACCAGACAATAATTCTCTTTCAAAATCCTTCGAGAAGCATCAGGAAGGACTATTGGAATTTTGACAAAATGTCGTCCTGAACACCTTGTTCAAACCCTGTACCTGATGGTTCTTCGAGAAGTGAAACATTATAGAAAATTTACTCCTGTGCTCATAAATTTTCGCAAGGTTGCCCAGCGTACTACTCACCAGCACGGTGTGCATGTCGACGCCGTACATGTCCAGCCACTTGACCTTGTTCAGGAAGCTCGTCTCGGCCTGGGCCGGCGTCAGGCCGGCGCACTTTCTGTACTCGTCCAAGATCGCCAGCTCCAGCTCCTCCGTCTGGTTGGGCACGAACCGAAACTCGGACACGGTCGCCGCCGTGTGGATCGTGTCGTCGTAGTCGCCCAGCTCAGCTGAATCAATAGAATTATCGTTTAGTTGGTGTGGTTGTACAACTGGAGAAGTGTTAGGAATACTGACATTGAAGGGCCAGCGCGGCCAGCTCGGAGGCTTGCGCATCCGGACACTCGAGCCGGCCATCGAGGAGATCCTGTTTGAGCTGGAGGAAGAACTGGTACCGGGTAAGTTCTTCGCGCAGCGTGTTCGGTTCCGAGGAGTAGAACTTTACTTTGAGTCGCAGGGTGTACGGAGGGCCAACTAGAAAAAAAGGTGAGGAGAGCCGTTGTTTGAAAGGGGGTGCTCTGTTTGCACAGCTGCAAGAACCTACTTTTGACCTGCTTCTTGATCGCTTTCGTCGGATCAAGCCAGTGCTTGACGTTGTTGGCATCGGTGTACTGCAGCCCAAAGTAGTCCTTCTCGATGAGGTCCAACGAGTAGAAAACTTGCTCGTATAAATCACCGGCCAGGGCTTTTTTCTGCAAAAGGCAACGAGAGAAAAGAAAATAAATGGTTAGACGTCGAGCGAAAGGTTCAAATCCGCTAAAGAGCACATGCAAATGACACCATTTAGTCGGGACTGGAGCTGCTGCTGCAGTCAATATCCGAGACCGGCGCGATATCGGCTAAAGATAGGGGCACAGCAGAGTGCAGTTCGCTGTTTGCGAATCTCAGACTTCAGAGTCAGAGGCTGCGTCTGGAACTGTATCGTGTAGGCCTTTATGGGAAAATTGTCAGGGAAACGTGACCGCGCGCTCAAACTCGCGGAAAGTAAAATATCACCTCGGGACATGCAATTCACCGTGACTCCTGCTGACGGAGGAGATCTATGCGCGAGTTCGAATGCGACCGGCTTAAGCAGGGCTTAAGGTCTCAGAAGGTAGGTAGCGCAGTAAACTGTTCTGTACACTCGAACGATAGCAGTCAAATCCATTTACAAGAGTGGCTCATATTGTGCCTCCGATTCTTCTTTTAATTCATTTTAAGCGAAATTTGTTCATGAAAAAACTTTAATTCATTTGTTTTGTGTTTCTCATTTTTTGGTTCCAGTTCTACAGAGTCAGTACCAGATAGGTCAAAGATTAAAAAAAAAGACAAGCATCACTTTAATTTAACAGCTATGTTCACAAGGCACCAGATCTCTCTTACCAACCAAATCTATTCAAATTATGCAGTTTCTAAACTAAAACCTAGCCAAAACTAGACCAACAGAACCGAACCGGTATCTCCCCCAAATCGCCCGCACGCCAGGCCGCTACTTTGTGCAAGCTGTATGATGTTTGCACTGGAATACAAACATAAGGCGAGGAAAGAGCCAAACTCCAACGAAGAACAGAGTTGCGGCTCAAAAACAAAACAAATACACACAAACACACACACCCAGCCCAGCCAACGCGAAACTCATTGAGCAAAAATGATCAGCCAGAAAAGGTAGGAAAGGTAGGTAAAAGACGGAAAAGATAAGAAAAGAGAATGGAAAAAAAAGTTGTTTGACAGAACATTCGCGATCGCCCTCTGTCATGTTTTGGCCTTTGTTAGGGTAGTTGGTTGTATGTTGGGATGTTGATGCAAACTGGTGTTATTTGTTGACATGTATAACGACTTCAAAAACATAAATTTTATTAAAGCATAAAATAAATTAAATAGAAAATAAACTTCTATCAAATGTTCAACTTAAATTTATTGTTTTGTGCAAGGATTTTTGTTTGACGATAGAATATTTTTAAGGCAAAATATCATTTAGCAAAAATGAACTGTTAAATTTCAAGTCTTTGAGGTAAATTATGGTCAATTTGTTAAAACATTGTTCAAATTACCCCCCAGTTACCCTTAAACCATTGCAAAAGTCGCCAATATTATTCACTGTATTTGCTTGCGATCTGAAAATTTACGACGACTGTGTGTTGATCGTAAGCACCACCACCACCTTGAAGGCGAACTTTTATTTGTAAGCGTGTTGGGGTTGTGGTTTTGGCGTACTTTCAGCCTGTGTAGCTGACTTATTAACTGTTTATTTGGAGCAACGTGGTTTTTTTATAAGGGTGGCATCGAAGGAGTAGTTTAAATGCATATGGTTCGAGAAAACGAGGTGAGTTTTGCGCGAGGTGTGCTTTCGATTCGTGCATTTAAAAGTGCATTCAGATGGTGATGATGGAGAACATACACGCCCCCAGCTGTTTAAGGTAAATAACGAGGCAGTGGGTCAGTTTTTGGGTAAAGAGGGCAGTTTGTAAGTTATGGAGATTTGTTATCTATAAATGTGATTTGTACACAGAAAAATAGTTTAATTTTGGAACGTTTTAAATTTGGATGGTAATTACATCTGTTATAGGTTATTTTACTTAAAAAAATAAATGACAATGAAATTCACCAGAAACTGATGAAAAAATCACCACCGAAGTTCGATTATCGGATGGTATGTATGGGACTTCGAATAATTGCCGCCATTTAGGCCGCCATATTGGATTTAATAGTTTCAAATCATTTAGAGTAGTTTATGCGTTAACCATCAAAAATAAGATAGCGAAAAAAACATTCTGAGGCCTTCGGATTCGGAATTTAATAAAACATTTTTTTCAAAATGATGTAAAGCAATTCAAGAAATTTGTGCAAATCGAATTTTAGCTGAAAGTTTTTTTTTTTTTGTATGGATAAAACAAAAAACTCAATTCAATATAACATCAGTGGGGTGACATTGGGTCTGGGGGAAACTCAATAAAACTAAATCCTGTTTAAAATTAAAAAAATTAAAATTAAAATTATTTTTTAAATATTTTCTTGAATTTGTTCGAAAAGTACCCGAATGATTGAAAATCTCATTTTAGTTTCATTTGACCCAAATGTTCTCCCCTCTAAGGGGTGAGATTGGGTCTATTTTCGAAACGATTGGTATCTAAGTTAGAGTTCATCAAATTCCACCATATTTTCGGAAATACTTAGAGGTGTACCGTTTTTGCCTTCATCACTGAGGTAAGGCTATAATCCTTCTCAAAAATTAACTTTGTATAAAAACGCCGTAGACCCACCTTCATGTATACATATCGACTCAGAATCGAAAACTGAACAAATGTCTGTGTGTATGTATGTATGTATGTATGTGACCAACAAACTAGCTCATGTTTCTCGGCACTGGCTGAACCGATTTGACCCGGACCTGTTGCATTCGACTTGGTTTAGGGTCCCATAGATCGAGTTTGATACAGATTGAAGTTTCGATAAGTACAGTCATCCCTCATATTCGGAACAGTTTACAGATCGGCCAATGTTCAACAAATCGTGGAAAATCGATAATTGAACATAATGATTTGCTTTTACCTTCATGTGAAAGCTTTTCTTGCGATCTTTCGATTGATGTATAGACCGGCTGTACATTTATACGTTTTATATCAAGTTTTCAAAGAAAAACATTGACCCTTGAAATCCACAAATTCGGAACACTTTTTTCTTACAATGTAAACAAACTTTTTTTTCTCTCCGGGAGTACATATTTTTTACAAAATAATGACTTTACACTCTGAAACCAATAAAACTCATGCTTAGTAATGTTTTATGAATGGTCTGCTAACTTTTTGCGAAAATATCAGTTAAATTCAGGTGTTCCACAATTGTGGGAGGCACAATAACATTCCACAATCATGGAACAGGCAATTTGGAGACAGTGTTTTGCTGCTCTAGATAAAATAATCTTGACAGGCAGGTTTTTGAACTAAATGAACTACTTTTACAAGTGAAATAGCAAGAGAATGTCCAAATAAAGGTCCTAAAAATAGTAGGGTCGACAGAAAAGTTGCATTTTGCATCCTATTGACAAATTACCACAAAAGTGTTCCGAATTTGTGGGTGTTCCGAATATGTGAGATGACTCTAGTTAAAAAGTTATGTATAAAAATGTGTTTTCACATATATTCGGATCTCACTTAAATGTATGTAAACTGTATCTGGGTCCATCATCCGACCCATCGGTTGGTTAAGTTATCGAAAGACCTTTCTAACGAGCCTAAAACATTGAAGATCTGACAACCCTGGCTCGAAATATGGCCACTTAAGTGATATTGATGTACTTTTTGGAAGCCGAATCTCACTTAAATGTATGTTAACTATGTCCGGATCCACCATCCACCCATCGTTGGTAAGGTTATCAGAAGACCTTTCCAACGAGTTCAAAACATTGAAGATCTGGCAACCCTGTCTCGAGATATGCCCACGTAAGTGATATTGATGTACTTTTTGGATGCCGGATCTCATTTAAATGTATTTAAACTATGTCCGGATCCACCATATCACCCATCGTTGGTTAGGTTATCAAAAGACCTTTCCAACAAGTTCAAAACATTGAAGATCTGGCAACCCTGTCTCGATGTATGCCCACTTAAGTGATATTGATGTACTTTTTGGAAGCCGGATCTCACTTAAATGTATGTAAACTATGTCCGGATCCACCATCCGACCCATCGTTGGTTAAATTATCAAAAGACCTTTCCAACGAGTCCAAAACATTGAAGATCTGGGCACCCTGTCTCGAGGTTTGGCCACTTAAGTGATATTTATGTACTTTTATATTCCGGATCTAAAAAATATATGAAATTTTTGTATAATTCCATCATATCAGCCATTATTGGTAATAAGTGAGGAAGGTTCCAACCACATAGGTGGATTAAGTTTTTGACCCATAGTCACCCCCACTGACGGTACTCAGTTGATATGAACTCAAGGTTTGATGTAATCCATCACACGTTAAATCTTGTTTTTACGTATGATTTATTGCAAATTTGAATTTTTAAACATGGAAGTTTCACGGTACTCTGAAAACTGTCGTAAAAATGTGTTCTTTTAGCATAATTTTGTACAGAAAGGTGTCGCAAGAGTTAGCAGTAGTTCAAGATAGAAAACCAAAAAAACACTGACACATAGAGGGTGACGAGCGGGAATTCCCGGGAAAAATTTCCCGGAAAATCAACCATTTTTGGACCTCTCGATTCTCGGGAAATTTGGTCGAGACTCCCGGGAAATTTTAATTTCATAAATATCGAAGCAAAGTTATATAAACTTATTAAAAAAAAACATTTGAAAAATTCTGAATTGTTTAGAAAATTCGATGTTCAATATTAGATGATAAAGTTCAAATTAACCAATGCTTCTCTAATCTTCTTATTCAGAAAGTTCAAATGTAAAAGCATACTTAGCAGTTAGACCCCACAAAGGAAATGTAATGTTTTTAAATATCTTTGTTATTTATTATTTCTGCGAGGAAAAAGCTTTTTCATGATAAGTATAATTTCCATAACCTCTCCAAGCATAGCAATCCTTATAATCTAGTTTTTCTTAGTTCTCAAAACGTTAATTTCGCTGTTTCAAGGTTACTTCCTTTTTTGATGTCAATAAGTCATTTTGTGTTTCGCTTCAATATCCGTATTAAATTAGATTTTGGATGAAAAAAAAACTCTAGCAATCTTTGTAAAGGTTAAATCCGCCAAATGTGAACATTCGGGTTTTCTTGATTACTAATTCTTCAATGAATATTTACAGTTGACTTTTGAAAACGACAAAAACAACTTTAAATCGTTGTATTGAATCGTTATAAATCATCATTGCAAAAATCCCGATACTGGGAGTAATTGAGATTCGTAAACATTTTAAACAACATTTTAAACTACAGTTTTGAGTCCCAAAAAGCTCAAGAAACGATCTTGTATTTGCAGATTCAGAAAAAAATTAAAAGGTAGATCATAGATTGCAAAAAATAATGAGGCTACTAATAAACGGTTTATTGAATAAGTATGAATAAAAAGTAACTGAATTCATTGAATAGAAACACATTTATAACTTTTTTTTATGCATTATTGGCACTATTTTCATAGCTAAAAAAACTCCCGGGTCCCGGGAATTCCCGGGAAATTGCCAAGTTCAACCCCGATTCCCGGGAAATTGAAAATCTCGAGAATCGTCACCCTCTACTGACACATATTATTTCTTTGAAAAAATGCATTGGATTTATTTTGAGAAATTTTAAAGAATTTCCATCAATTGAATTTATGATTCAGCTACAAATTTCAATTATACTGAGAGAAATTGAATTTGCTAAAATACCTCCTTAATAAAGTACACCCTAAATGTAATATTCATCAAAATAAGAATCAGTAAAATGATTGTAATCATATTTTGTGAGTTTTCCCAAATTTCAGAAATAGTTGAATTTGAGTATTTTGATTAAGTTCAGGCAAAACTTAATTTATAACTATTTTTCTTCATTTACCTTGCATAATATTTAGTAAACATGTTTTGGTATTTTTGAATAAAAAAACATAATGTATAATCAGAAAATTATTGTTTTTGTCTTATTTCCCCCATATTAAATGAAGCTTGTTCATCGTAATGTTGAATAATGTCATTTAATAACCTTTTTAGAATTTTGTGGAATGAAGACATTTTATTGGAATCGTACCATCAAATATCTGCATTTATTAGAATATACTTATGAAAAATATCTTCAAAAATATTTCTAAATCCGACAATCTTTTTTGTTATATTTGGAATCAGCTTCCAAAATGTTTGTTAAAAATTTTGTAATGAGTTTGAATTCAAAAATGAAGCTTAAATGCACTGAGAAGCGATTTATCATTGAATATTTCAAATTCCGCGGCATTTCACGGTCAGGAACAATTTTCTACGAAATCGCGAAAAATCACTAGCCCTACTTATAACCTGAAGATCAGCTATATTTTGAATGTGTATCACTGTGAAAAGTTACCCCGTTTTTGGCAACTTAAAATCCGTTTTCGAATTTCAAGAAGATAAAAAAAAACATATCATCCACACAATAACAAACATTTGAGTATGTGTCATCACGAGGGACACAGTTCCCGCGATGAAATTACAATGTGTGGGTGGGTAACCGCGGTGAATCTGCCCCCTGTTCCCAAGTACATTATATGTTTATCTTCCAAAACTATATGATCACTATTATTAGCAGGCGTTAGCTTCATGATCCACTGCACAACTACACACAAACGAAATGCTTTGTTTTTGTTTAGTGTAGTACAAAAAGAGTGAATTTTCTCACGCGGTATCATCACTTTTCTTAGCAAAACTGGGTGAGATATTGAAAGAGAAGAGGGGGGGAAAACTAAATCCACTTTGCGCATATTAAATGTTGACTGAACCTGACTCGATGACGATTCTCACCGGCTACATTGAATGAGTCAGCGAGCGTCGTCATCTTCTGTGTTGACCATTTGTTGCGGGAAGCACTTTTGGAGAATGGATTTCTCGTGTAATGATAACAACCTTTCAGCTGAGGATATTTGGGACAGACGAAAATAAGCTATTTTTGGTCTAGACAGATTGTCATGATTCTTGTCATTGACCTTGAATCATATTATTACTAAGAATTCGTGTACTTTTTTAAAAACGCTAGCATGCTCAAAATCATTAGCGATTTATTAGAGGCTTATCAAACTGAGCAAAAATAGATAAGAAAAACCCTTATCACGCAAAAAAACATTAAGCACATTCCACGAGCCGCAAATATTGATAAAGACATTAAAATCCACTTTTACAACTACTCAACCGGACTCGATAAGTGTCCCCGTGAATGGAATCAACAAAAAAAATACCTCCCAAAAACGGCAGCCATTGACCGATTGTCAACAGGGTGTATTTTTTACCTGTTCCTGTGTGTGCTTACAGAAGTGTTATGCACACCGAGAAAGAAACCTGTCTGTTTCCCCGCCCAACACACGCTCAATGTAAACAAGCCAGATAAAGCATATCGATAAGCCCCATTCATGAAAGGGGGGAAGGAAACAAAAATACGTAATAAAAAGATGAAATATTTCACTGTCATTGTGCTGTACGTTAACCCTATTATGCCTACACTCTTAATGGTGATTTGCAAACCATTAAAGTAACCATCAAAGTCAACTTAAAAAAAGTGGACGTCAGAGGGTTAATGACATTGACCAGCAATCTATCGAGCAATCCATCATTACCCAAATTTTTCCACACGAAAAACTAAGCCAAACAAACAAAACTTCACCCATCTAAACAAAATCGTTTGAAGAGAATCAAACTGTAAAAAAAAACACATAAATGCCTCTTCCCTTCGCAAAGTGTTGGTCGTTGAGTACCATTCTGAAAATAGCACAAGCAGTCGGAAGGGAAGCAAAACAAATGCCCGCGGATTCCATGGCTAGATGGACGGACATTGGGTGACGTAAATTCCGACGTAAATAAGCATCTAAAAGCGGACACTTGGAATGGAGATTTTTACGCAAGAAGAAAGCAAAAGGGCGCAAACTTATAAACGGGAAATTCGAAGAAACCAAGGTGAAGTGACGGCAAAAAAAGAAATGGAACGAGTTCACTAGAACAGAGTCAATAAAACGAGAAATTACGCTAATTATTGCGCTGGAAGCCCTCCGCGGGGCAGACGCCAAATAGTGACAGTAATGTGGACGTGGGACCTCGCGCGATGGCCAAATTTAGCGTTGGGTTTGGCATATATGTACCTGGAACTGGTTTAGCTGTACACAGCAAAAATAGTAGTAGTAATTAAGCTGGTGTGAAAAGCCAGGATGATCCATTCTGGATGTAGAATGAGTTCTGCATTATAATTTTTTTTTTTTTCATAAAAATTATGGTGATATTACAGAGAGAAACATGTAGCCCGTGAGCCAGAAGAGGGAGAAAAAGATAGTAGTTTATGTAACAAGTTGCGAAAAGAAGAGTTTTTTCAGCACGAGTCGTACATTTATCCAACGAGATTCACCGAGTTGGATGAATACAGCGAGTGCTAACAAAAATCAAGTTTTGCACAGAGTTCAATACATCTTGTTTTGCAATTCCAAAAAACACACTTTGAATGGAATTGTAATTCAAATGTCAATGTATTTAGTCAATCTACCGTTTAAATCAAAACAATGTAGGAAAGTATTACTTTTCAAAACCAGTACTAAAAAGTTCAACTTTTCAACTTTGGAAAAGTGTTTCTATTCAATTTTGTTATTTTTCGTAGAAAAAAGTAAGCTATTGCGTCGTTCGAGAATGAGAGGAAAAGTAAGTAGTTTGACGACGGAATTGCAAAAACATTTTCTTCTTTTTTACTTCACTTTCCATAAAAGCAGTTCTCTCAGATTTCGGTCATTCGTTTTTTTGTATTTTTTAAACCGACTGAAACTTTTTTTTGTGCCTACGGTATGTCCAAAGAAGACATTTTGCATCATTAGTTTGCCCATATAATTATCCATATAAATTTGGCAGCTGTCCATACAAAAATGATGTATGAAAATTCAAATACCTGTATCTTTTGAAGGATTTTTTTGATCTATTTGGTGTCTTCGGCAAAGTTGTAGGTATTGAAAAGGTTTTACACTGAAAAAGGTACATGATACAAAAAATTGGTGATTTTTAATTTAACTTTATGTCACTTGATTTGCAAAAACAAACACTTTTTTTATTTTTTGACATTTTAAAAGGGCCAAACATTCAATATTACGCCCTTTTGAAATACAAGTCTTGATTTGGAAATTTTGAAAATATTGTTTGCGAAATGATCGGAAAATTTCACGAATGTTTCATATTTTAACATTGAAAATCGTACCATTAGAAATCGACATTAGAAAATGGTTTTATAAAATTGTTTGGGTGGAGAAAAAATCAATTTTCCTGTTTTCAATCACTTGCATGGCAATATCTCAGCAACTAAAGGTCGTATCAACAAAGTTCAAAAAATCAAAATATTAAAAAAAAATTCTCAGCTTTTCAAAAATATTGTTTTCCAAAAGTGGGCAAACATGTGCACTAATTTAAAAAAATGATAAACTGCGACTATGTTCAAAAAAGTTACCTAAAGATGTATTTAACTTGAAAACGGTGCACTTTATCAAAATTTCACTAAAGTACTTTTTGATTGCAAATTTGTTTTTACATTGAAAAATCAAGTTAAAAAATTTTGCCGACCAAATTTTTTTTTTCTAATCAGTATTGATTCAGCATTTGATGTCCCCTAAAACATAAAAAATAAAAATAGTGTTTTTGCAACTCAAGTTAAAGTGATAAAAAGTTAAATTAAAAATCACCAATTTTTTACCATGTATCATTTTTTCAGTGTAGTCCATATCCATACCTACAACTTTGCTGAAGACACCAAATCGAACAAAAAATTACTTCAAAAGATACAGATTTTTGAATTTTTAAATCATTTTTGTATGGACAGCTGCCAAATTTGTATGGAAACCGGCTCCGTGGCTTAATGGTTACGTATTCTGCCTCATAAGCAGAAGGTTCAGGGATCAAATCCCGGTTGGTACCTTTGAAATTTGGAATCATGAATTTGAACTTTGAATATGAACAAAAACGAAAATGATTCAGGTGGGATTCGATCTCACACCTCTGGATTGGTGGTCTGGGACGCTAAGCAGTCGGCCATCAGAAGGTTTACACTCTAGCAGTGAATTGATCCGTAGTGTTGAAAGATGTTATCTTCTCATATTAAATACGCGCTGATCCCTGATTTGCCTGACGGGATTGGAAGTCTAAATATTAGAATGTAACAAAATCACACTTTTTTGTGGGCATTTCAGGGGATGATCCCCTAGGTGTACTGAGTCAGAATCCCAAATATGAGCCCGATTGGTTGCGACAGGACCTGGCGCTCCGGCTTTAAAGTTTAAATGGGATTTAACCCGTAAAATCGGTGCGTTTTGGTTTTGCCATTTTAAGTCCTTCAACGATTTTGGATTTTTCAAAACCTCTCATGAGCTTATAGTTTGAGTTTCAGGGCACAACTTTGCCGAAGACTGTGAAGAGATTTGATAATTAGTACTGCTTGTACAATGATTTGAAAATAAAAAAACTTTTTGCCATTAATTTGTTTGATTTGTATTGGCAACACTTTCTTTGAACGCGCGCATCCAGAGCCAGGCGTCGTAACTATAGCAACGAGAAAACATCCAGCGTACAACGGTCAAAGTTTAACACATGGAAAGAAAATTTGGATGTATTGCTTATGTTTTCGATGGTGCCGGAGGATTCGATCACCGGTGCTGCTCTTTTAATCTGTCGTAGAGTCCTGTATTCTATTTGGCAGTGACTCGCAGGATTTAGTTCTAAACCACCTGGTCCTGTCATTAACCCGTGTGGATCTTTTTCGTCTCGACCAGTTGTGGTGCTGGGGGACATGTTAGCGAAACTATGCTCGAACATAGTGCAATTGGTGTCTAATGAATTCGCAAAATATCTAGCCAGAGAACTCTGCTGTATGAAAATAGTATTTACTTATGTTGTCAATGCAATACATTAATTTGTTTATGACCGATTTTATTGCCAAATTGCCATAACTCTTTGGTTGATTACAAAGCGAGTGGAAACTCTCACTAAAATGCGTGTCTCTCGAAATATCTTCCGGAATACGGAATATTCAAAATGCATACAACATCCGTGCGTAATAAAGCGCTTTCAAGACAACCGCGTTAGTTGACACTCGAGCAAGGTTTAGAATCGGTTCTGCCTGGGCATCCAACAGAACCCTGAGAGTCACCGGAGAGCTTCTTGCAGTTCCATAAGAACTTTAGTTCTCAACAATCACAACAACAAACAACAACACGACGCTTGGACAAATACATGCCGACGCCTCGTAGCATGCGTTGCACAGTTTGCCGAAAGCGCGCCCCAAAAGCGAGTGTTGCCAGAACATGTTTTACGTTATCAGAAAAACAAGAGTAAAGATTTTGTAAATTCTGTACCATTTTTCAGAGCGTTCAAATCTCTTCGCAGTCTTCGGCAAAGTTGTACCCTGGAACACAAACTATAAGCTCATGAGGTTTTAGAAAAATCCAAAAATCGTTGAAGGACTTAAAAATGGCAAAAACCAAAACGCACCGATTTTACGGGTTAAATCCCATTTAAACTTTAAAGCCGGAGCGCCAGGTCCTGTCGCAACCAATCGGGCTCATATTTGAGATTCTGACTCAGTACACCTAGGGGATCATCCCCTGAAATGCCCGCAAAAAAGTGTCATTTTGTTACATCCTACTAAATATAGATCGAGTTTCCTTCAGATGCTTGCTTCTATGTTTAGGCGGGCCGAACAATGCCCAGCGACCTCGGAATTGGACCGCAAGGAGCTCTGTCATTCTGAAACGGGTCGTTGGAAGCAGCGCGAGGGCTATCACCACCTAATACCAGGACTGAGATAAGTTGTATCAGCATTCGGCATATACAAAGCCTGATACAAACTACTTTCCCATAATATCGCTACCGGTTAGCGGGTATTGGATTGGACCACACACAGCTGCCAAATTTGTATGGAAAATTATATGGACAAACTAATGATGCAAAATGGCTTTTTTGGGGATACTGAAAGCACCATAAAAGTTTCAACCGGATTAAAAAATACAAAAATTAAAATTAAAGATATGGCATGGTGTTGGTATGGTTAAAATAACAAAAAAATAGTAACAAAGATTTGTTCGATGAGTAACTAAAAATGTTAAATATTTTTAAAATCCCGGGAATTCCAGGATCCCAGGAAATTCTTGAAACTAGGGCGTCCAATTTTCCTGGTTTTGAATTTCCGGGAAACGGAAAAATATTTTTGAATCCGGGAATTCCGGGATCCCGGGAAATTTTTGCAGCAGTCATAAAATCTATGTTTTCATTATATTTGTTACGTTTTCTAGCTTAAATCATAGAATTAGCTCAAAACTGTTAATGGTGATAAGTAGCTTAGTGATTTTTCACGCTCGAAAATTGCAAATTTCACGGGGACCTCAATTTCAAAACACCAAATTTCACGCAAATTTCGCGGAACGTGAAAAATGTTCAAATAACTCTGAAAATCTTATGTTTAAATCACAGAAACTGCTTTTTATACTTCATTATATATTATATAAATAAACTAAAAACAATTAAAATAATTTTGAACCCAACACAAAAAAAAACATCTCCTAATTTTCCAAAAAGATTCCACCTGGTTTATGGGTGGGCTCTATATAATATATATTTTGAAACAAAGTGTAGGGCATGCGTATTCTCATTTATTGAACTGTTTTTTTAACATTCGACTAATATACCTAAAAAGTTTTCGCTGAATTGCTTCATTTTATTGAATTTTATATCAAAGCAAGATTTAACAATCTTGTCCAGCCAAAATGGGTTGAATAATTTGTATTTAAAAAAAACAAATTAAAAAAAATAAAAGGTTTTCATCACTCTATTCCAAATTTAAATTTTAAAAAATTAAGCAAAATTTATACATTTGTAACGAAATCGAAATTTTTATTCAAAATGAAAACAAAAAAAAGTAGTATTGTTTAACTTTCACGGGAATCATCCGCCCAAATAATCAAATATCGTTAAAATAAAACAGGTCTCAGAAAAATCTTATTTTTTTAAGTTGATTTCAAAAATAAAAAAATACCCTTCATTGTAATTTGAATAAAACAGCCTGATTCTTTTATTTTCTTATGAAACTATGCCTTTAAAATAAAACAGCAGTTAAATTTTTATTACAGCAAATGCAAATATTATTAAACTTAGTTAGTTTCTAAAAAAAACTGAAAAATTTGAGCTATTCTTCAAATGGTTCATATCAAGCTTTTCAATTAAAAACTAAAAAAAATTACTTAAGTAGTCTGTATGGATGAAATATTTATTATGTCGTTATTTTGAAAAAAAATATTTGCGAAAATTGATAAATTTCACGAATTCACGCCGTCCACGAAATCGTCAAAATCACTAACCCTACACCCAAAGTTAAAGAACGAGTGGATAGTCCTCACAAAAACGTGAGGAAAGCGTGAGTATAGTCCTCTCGCGTGTTCATTCGTTCATTGGAACAGTTCATCCTATTGAGTGGCTTATATGGACAAATGACCGCCACTTAGTCACCGAACCATGGTGGCCTATACGGCAAAGGCACGGTTCAATATGCAGAAGGTCTTGGGCTCGAGTCTCGGTAACGGTACTTTTTTTTGATAGATGAACTTTTTTTGAAGATGAACCCATGAGTAAAGTACTCTCGGTATTTTCGGGTTTTATCCTCTCAGTCCGCACACAGTACCATTTTACTACCGAATCGTGCTCTTTATCCTCTCGTATGCCGATGTCCAGTTCTGGGTGTATGTTTGTAATTAAACAAGGGTATTCACTCGCTTAATTCGACAGCATTTCATAAGATTAATTTTACTCTTATTTGAGTTTGATAAATCATTTTGAGAAAAATCGTTACAGTTTCACAGAAACATAAAATTTCACGGGATTTCACGGAAAAAGCCAAATTTCATGGATTTCACGCTGTCCGCAAAATCGTGAAATTTCACTCACCCTAGTGATAAGCTACACTTCAATCTGAACATGGACAGCAGTCTTTAGATAGTGTAAAACACAATTTAAAAATGTGTTCTTTGATGTGCTTTGGAATTTAATTGAACCAGAATTTTGAATATATTTCTTTATTTTTTTATTTATATAATATAACTACAAAAGCTTATACAATTTCATTGAAAGTGTCTAAAACAACAAGAAATAAAATTATACCAGACAATGTAACACTTTGGATAAGTTTCGAATTTTATGTTTTATATTTAAAAACATATTTTAAAAATTATCTTTAAGTCACTACCAATCAACTACCAACTGGGGATAATCGGGACTACAGTCCCGTTTTTGTCCCGGGAATTCCCGGGATGGACGCATTACTTGAAACAGTCATAAAATCTATGTTTTTATTGTATTTATATAGAATAGAATTAGCTCAATAACATTAATTGGTGATAATCTAAACTTAACAAGGACGGCAGTTTTTAAATAGCTCAAGAGAAATTAAAAATGGATTTTGTTACTTTTTGTTTTGCTTTGGATTTTAAATGAACTACATTTTTTATCCAACGTGAGTAATTTTTTTATTCAGAAATACATAAGTCTTTCATAATTATATTTCTTTATATTGACATGACTAGAAAAATTAAAAATAATATTTCAAAATTACTAAAAAACAAGAAGCGACAACAAATGATATGATACAAGTCAATGTAAAATTTAACCAATTAATTACCATGTAAAATTTAAGATACTTTATATAAAACATATTTAACAAATCTGAAGTTTTTTTTGACACTAAATCAATAAACACTTCCCAATGTTTTTTTACTGTAATAGAAATGAACAATAAAAAAGTAGGGGATTTCTACAAGTCCAACAATAAATAAACAACGAGTAACTACAAGGGTTAACGCCACATGACGTCAAACTGTGTGTGATTAAATCCGCAGTCGGTCAACGGAACCGAGCAAAAAAAAAACAAAATCCACCAAAGAAAGACCGCCACAAAGGTTTACACACTGAACCGTTCCTGGCGGTTTCGGTTGCAATGTCAGTCGGTTGGTTTCGTTGCAGCGCTAAATTGCACATGCTTCACGCATTGCATCAATTTCCAAGCTTGGGCATGGCAATGGAGTGGCTTGGACGTGGTGGTGGTGTGAACCGCCACGATCAGCTGATCTCTGCGCCATCCGTCAGTCAGTCAGTAAGTGCACGAGCAATTAAGGTAAATCGGTTGTTGTTTTTTTCGCGCTTTTTGCTTTTGATTTTTTTTTTGTTTCGACTCGAAAGACCCAGTTTCTGTGGGAAAAGAAGCAGAAAATACCCATTAGAAAAGCTGTCAGCGTCGCGTTGGTTAGGTTAAACTGTTGCT
>NC_051861.1:39334431-39344431 GCF_015732765.1 Culex quinquefasciatus
ACCGCCATCTTCCTCTTGCTCGAAGGCGAAAACAATTCCATCCAAAAACACTTATTTTAGATTCAATTCCACTTAAACTCCGCACTACTCGATCGCACCAATGAAAACCGCGACGTTTGGTACACTTTTCATGGTTTAATTCCGTATTTCACACCGGGAAAAGATAATTTTAAATACGCGGAAAGGCACACGCGACCGATCTGTCAAACTCCACGCACGGCTCCATTTTCTATAAGTTACAGCAATTTCACATTAAACCTGTACGTTTGTTTTCAAAATATAACAAGTTTAGCATGCAAAATATTTAAAAACTTAAAATTTTCTTTTTTAGACCAAAATTGAGCATGTTTACAAAAGCTGGTAATTTTTGTTTACAAAACTTTTGAAAAATGGTTCAAACTGCAGTAAGTTATGTTCAACTATACTGAAGGAAACTATGTACGAAAACCCAGCTCAATTAATTAATCTTGAGGCTGATTCCAGTGACTGTAAAAATGCAGGGATCAAGTCTCCCTAAACGTACTTTTTCAAACAATTGTTTGTAAAAATAGTATGACGATAAATTTAACGTCAAATGCGGAAGGGTTTTGGAGTTGATATGTTTATCAAGCAATTCATGTATAAAAAATATTTTTTTAAATAATTTTTGAGTGTTTTCTATACTTATCAAAACAAAGAAAAAAGATCTCTTGGAAGTTTTTTGCAGCACTTTTTAGAAAAATGTGTGTAACTCAATCTAAACATTTTTTAATTTTTTTTCTTTGTTTTCTACAATGAGTTTTAGTTGATTTCACACAACTTTCTAGAACAAAGCCAATTGTTTTACCCACATGCTGACGAGATACAGGCTTGGGATCAAGTGTCCCTGGGGATCAAGTCTCCCCACTCTCCCCTACAAACTTTTGTTGCACCTTTTTTTATTTCTTTTTATGGAAATCATCTTTTCATGAGCTTTTTATAGCAAAATGTTCGGCATGAGTTTCTGAATAAAACGTAGTACTAGGTTTTTGACAAACTTTTAATTGTTTATATGTTTCATCACAAAATGTGTATAGTGCCCAAGGGTGTAAATATTTTTTACATACAGTACTTTCTTTTAATGTGTACCAACATTGACCAAAATATGACATCGGTATTACGTCTACAGCCCGAGTTATTCAACTGTCTCATTATAGACGCACTTGGCAGGAACAATGAGACACTCTACGAAAATCAATTATTTTCTAATAAAATGTCATGTTTTAGTATTGTTCCGTTGCAGGTAACTTGCCTTAATTATTTTAAAACAATTTTACCAACTTGAAACTTAAATTAACAAAAGTTATACCAAAAGTATTAGAATTTTGTAAAATCCATATATTTATACCAAAAACTTTATATTTTTGTTAAATGGAGTTAAAACTCAATAAATTTGCCAAAAATCACTTTCAATTCATATTTTGAAAAGTTACATATAGTGCGTCCATCCTGGAATTCCGGGACAAAACCAGGATTTTTCCAAAACCGGGAATTTCCGAATCCCGGGATTTTTATATTTTATCCCGGAATCCCGAAATCGGTAAAAATATCAAATTTTGGTCTGAAATTCAGATTTTGTTGTGGAATAGATGAACAACGATTAAAAAATAAAAATAAAATATTAAGCATAATTTTACTTATAGAGAATAATTGTCAGATCCGTAAATTGACGTAAATTGCTTAGCGCTTGAAATATTTTCGCTTCACTTTTATATTCATGAATTTAAATTGAAAAAAAAGTAATTTTAAATATTTTTTATGAAACATCTTTGGCAACAAAGACGAATGTATCGAATCAGAACAGCTGTTTTAGTTTATTTTTGCATAATGTTTTGATTTTTCTGATTGATTTCGGTTAAAACAGAAACAGAACAAAACAATTAGTACACCGATCTCCAAATTAATTGCTCTGAAATCTCGTGTACTTATTCAGTTTGTACTTCAGATTTTCTCCAGTTGGCGGTAGAGACATTAAGATAATTTGTAAAATATTGTTTGTTATGATTTTATCTGCTGTTTTTTTATTTGTTGTTTTAGACATTTTAAAAAATTGTTGAAGCTTTTCTGGTCATGTCATATAAAAAATAAAAATATGTATTAATAAGAGACTTATTTAATTTGAATCACACTGGATTAAAAATTTTGATACATTTAAAAACCAAAGCACAAGAAAGAGCAAAAACTAATCTTTCAAGCTATTTAAAACGGCTATTCTTGTTCAGATTGAAGAGTAGATTTTCACCAATGAACAGTATTGAGCTAAATCCATGATTTTTATCGCCCTAGTTACATAGATTTTGAAAAGAAGAAAAATCAAAGTGTCTCATTGTTACCCATGGGCTGAAAGGAGTGAGAAACAATAAGGTAGCCCTGGATTCTCGGTATATTCTTAATTTTGGCCAAACCAAAAGAAAGGACATTGTAGCCCAACTCATTCCCTATGAAACGTCAAAAAAAAAATCTGGAGAAATGTTAGTTTTGGTGTTTACGGCTGCCTATGAGCGAAAAACTAATTTTTGTCCATAATTTACTTTTACACCCCAGAATCAAACATTAATGAATAACTTTTCAAGGGAGCTTCCATAACCAAAGCCACTATTATGGCAGACGTGTATCGTGTAGACACACCTTTCCCCAAAATATGAGCCTGTTTGGTTGAAACTACTACTTGTGAGAGCCATTTTATCATTGTTCCCCGTGTCTCATTGATGACTACTCTACCCTAATCTACATTGTCGTGTTTGCCATTATCATTAGAATTGTGAAATTTTGTGCAGTACAAGTGAAAATTATTCCCAGTCAATCAATCGGAATTCTGAAACGGAATTCAATTCGAATCGATTCCGTGTCAAACGCAACAACCGATACGTACACGGAATAGGAGCGCTAGTTTATTGTAAACTTATGGTACGTTCGTTTAAAGAGCCGGTGCGGCACTGAGTGACGCACTCGTCGGTGCCAGTTTTGGTTCAATCGAACGTCATTTGTCAGTGTGCGTGGAACTCGCATGAAACTGAAAAATATATTGAAAAGCACTAGAGTTTCAGTTCCAAGATGGCGGTGAAACTCTTGCGGCACTAGCGCGAGTTTCTTCAAACAAACACTTTGACAGCTCTGAGTGCGGCACTCAGTGCGAAACTAGCCCTCAAACGAACGTACCATTATAGAAACAGACCCCCAAAATTCGTTTTAAATACTGAGATATTCCACAAAACCAAAAAAAACTGCATTTTTGTCATTTTCCATATGAAAGAAGTTTCAAACTTGTCGTGCTATCTTGACACAGCCTGAAATTTGATGTAAGTGCGACAATCGGGTACTAAAGCCCTATGTAAATTTTTATGAACAACTGTAAAAACACGATAAAAACCATTTGTGATCACTTTTTTCATTTTAATGCAAAAAATATTGACAAGACAACATTTTTCGATGGCTCAAGTATGGTCCCCTTGGAACGGGCTGTCAAGTAGGACCTTTCCTGTCAAGAAGGACCGTGAAGTTAATGTTTTAACTGGTGGATCAATTCTCAAATTTAGTTCTCGGCTTATCAGTCCCAGTAGCAAGTAAAACGAAAATTTTGTTTTTTTTATATATAATATCATTTTCAAGGGTTTTTTTAAATTGAATTAAAAATCCATTTTAAATCCTTTGCGGTCGTTGTACTCAGAAAAATAAGCTTTATCGTTATGACCAATAATATCACAAATTTAAACTTCATTTTAGGACCCAATTGGCCAAAGGGATTTCAGGTCAGAAAGCGTTTGACACAGATACGAGCTCGACTACCGTAAACCTTTTCAATTATATTTCGGGACTCCGGCAACCAAATTCAGCCAAACTTCGGGGCAATGCACAGAATGGTCAACTAAACATAACGTAATTGTTATTGTTTACATTGCGTGCTCTCGTTTTTGTTTATTCAAGATCAAACTTTAAAACTCGTTTTTCTCGGAACGTCAAATACGACGTACGACAAAACAGCACGACAGCGATAAATAATTGTAAAGAGAGGTTTGGATTATCTTAACGTGAAGACTTCCATCATTGTCATGATTTTTCGTTCAAAGATATAAATTTTGCGTCGCTTTCATTATTTTGACAAAATTCCTCCAACAAGTTGTTTAGAATAGTGCCCTACACATGCTGATTCTTTTGGTAACGATTATCCCATTCCTTGAAAATTTATGGAAATCGTCATTAATCAATGACTGCCAAGTAGGACGTCAATGACTGTGCCACAAAATTTTATAAATTTTGAAGCACATTTGATTTAGATCAAAAATTCTTTCAGTGGCTTCAAGAAGGTAATAACCGGCACATGCTGATTCCTTTTGGTGCTGAAATTCGTTAAATTGAATTTAATACAGAATCTATGTATATAAAAAAAAAAAAAAAATTCGACGGTTTTGTTCGAACGCGAATCAGTTCACGGAGCGTCGAGATGCAGTGTTGTTAGGTTGGTGTAAGCGTCATGTGGAAGGTTTATATAAAATGAAATTTCCACTTTGGCCACTCTTTTGAGCGAATTCTGAGCATTGCCTGTAGATGTAGCAAAATGTACGTCAAACTCAGCACCTTATCACAGGAGGCTGAATTACGCAAAAGCAAAAAACGTCAAAAACGAAAAGCAGAACACAATGGTTTGTGCGTCGGCTAACCGCTTTGTTGATTTTATTTTGATGATGATGCACGGACGACAAACGATGGACGGACTCAGCAAGGTGTACAAAAGTACCGCGAAAATGTGATCTTTTTCTACTTTGATTTTGAGTCTAAACAAATAGATTTTTAATTCATTATTGTTTTGTGTATTGTTTTCGAACGTTTCCAACTAAGAAGAGATCCTGCCAAACAAAGCTTTCTGCTGAATGGTTTTCTGCTGAACGACTTATTCGGCCCAATGAGTTATTCTGCCATTTGTACTATTCCGCTCAACGACATTCTGCCAAACGACTTATTCGGCCTAACGAGTTATTCTGCCATTTGTACCATTCCGCCTAATGACATTCTGCCAATTGATTTTCTGCCGAACAAGCTTTTCTGCCAAACGTATTTTCTGCCGAATGACCTTTTCTGCCGAATGACCCATTCCGCCGATTGTTTTTCTGCCGTTCGGCTTTCCGCCGAATGTCATTCTGCCGAATAATTTTCTGCCGAATGGCCCAGTCCCGGATCATTTCCAACATACCAACTAGCAGCGTGCCACGTACTGGAAAATCGAAGCGAATCCCCGATGTACACACAAATTGATTTATTTGCGAACATTAACAAAATTATAAGCGGGAGCGGGACTATTTATAAGCCGCCGAATTTCGCATCTAAACACCGACTTTAAAGGCGTCGACAGCGTAAACCGAAACGGCCTGCCTGGTCAACAGGTGGACCGAGCGAAATTCCGTGTGAACGGTTCAAATTTCGGGCGGAGTAACTTTTGGCGCGAAACTTTGCTGCTTGGGAAATTCGATTTTGCTGCGTCGTCAAATTGGGGACAGATGCTTCACGACGCCGGAGTACGACTGTGATCGTAAATATTAGATTTAAATGAGAAAATATTACTTTTCAAAACTTGTTTGTACGTGGTTAAATCACGTCACGAGAAAGGGAGACCAACATTAAATGATAACTTTTTTGGAATTGAGGGACAAGCGTTGCATAAACATTTCCCTTCTTCGGCATCATTGTCGATCGGAAGGCACGCTAACGGGTGATTCGTTTGTAGTCGAACACGTTTTTTTTTCGTTGACGATTTACTAACTGATGAAAATACCCCTTAAAGTATAATTGCAACGCGATTGTACAACTCCTCTCCCTAGCATCATAGTTCGAGAGGCATCGTTAACCATTAAAGCAGCATCCGCTATTGTGACACTTTCCGTTTATTTCAAATGGAAGAATTTTATAAAAGTGAAAATTTATGCTCTTGGCAAACAATTGGATACTGCTGTAGAGACTGCTTTAATTTAGCTGATGGATTTTAAAAAATGCCAAAAAGATTCTTTCTTAGACAGCAGGCTGTGGAAAGATAGCAGATATTACACTCGCGATACGAAACTAACGACGCAATATGTTTTTACTCCAATTGCATACACCGTAATACATTACAAGTATTAAACATATAAAACGTCTTTGCCTTGTGTGTTTTAGGTCACTCAGTAATAAAAATAAGGGTAATTATCTAACAACTCACAAGAAATCGCCCCGATCTATCTTCAATTTGAGTGAAACTTTGTCCCAAGGGGTAACTTTTGTCCCTGATCACGAATCCGAGGTCCGTTTCTATTTTTGAACATGCGAAAAAAATTGCAGCCCGAATCCGGTTTTGTAAATTGATTTAACGTGGAGATTTTCCCTTATCCCTTAAAATAGGAGCATCAATCCCATCTTCCAAATCCTTTTCCTTGTCCCTGGACGCGGTGGAGCAAGATGCTGCCGGCAATGGAGGGCTGTTTTGGTGTTGTAGGGCTGCTTTAACTACACTAAATATCTTAGCATATCCGGGGTTGGACAGACATACACAAGACGAAATCCAGTCTACAATCCGCTAAAATCACTGACTCCAAGCGAAGCGAAATTTCGAAACGATTGGTTGACCATAGTTTTGGTCTTGATACGGTCAATATTTTGACGCAATATCACACTGAAAACGCCCTCTGTATGAATCCTCAAAATATGTCAATCCTAGAGTCGAATCGAGACTCCACAACCTTATACTTATTTATGTAACCACCGAAAACCTATTCCTGCCGGCCAAAGAAGGCAGCCGACAACCGTATTAAACGGAATTCGATCAGCTGAGCTTCTTGAAGTAGAAAAGTATTGAAATCAGTCCGTAAATGTGACCGCCAAAAATACAGATATCGTCAATCTTATCACTTTCGTGTGCGCACACAATGCCTCCGCGCCAATCTATGAACGCTGATAAGAGCAGCGCCGTACTATTACGATATACCTATAAATGACCAATCGATAGCTGCGGGCCGCTTTAGTCATCCGTACGAGGTAGGCAGGCATCCCAGTTGGAACCCGGTCCCGGAACGGTACAGTGCAAAATGTGTGACGAAGAAATTGCCGCGTTGGTCATCGACAATGGGTCGGGCATGTGCAAGGCCGGTTTCGCCGGGGACGATGCACCGCGTGCCGTGTTCCCCTCGATCGTGGGCCGTGCCCGCCACCAGGGAGTGATGGTCGGAATGGGCCAGAAGGACTCGTACGTGGGTGATGAAGCGCAGAGCAAGCGAGGTATCCTAACGCTGAAGTACCCGATTGAGCACGGAATCGTTTCCAACTGGGACGATATGGAGAAGATCTGGCATCACACGTTCTACAACGAGCTGCGAGTGGCGCCCGAGGAACATCCGGTGCTGTTGACGGAGGCACCGCTGAACCCGAAGGCGAACCGCGAGAAGATGACCCAGATCATGTTTGAGACGTTCAACTGCCCGGCGATGTACGTCGCCATCCAGGCCGTGCTGTCGCTGTACGCTTCGGGACGAACCACGGGTAAGATTTGATTAGGGTGTTAAGTGATGTGAGATTGATTGTGTGGTTGTGTGCTCTAGGTATTGTGCTGGACTCTGGAGATGGTGTTTCTCACACCGTCCCGATCTACGAGGGATACGCTCTGCCCCATGCCATCCTGCGTCTGGATCTGGCTGGTCGTGATTTGACCGACTACCTGATGACCATCCTGACGGAGCGTGGATACACCTTCACGACCACCGCCGAGCGGGAAATCGTCCGTGACATCAAGGAGAAGCTGTGCTACGTCGCCCTTGACTTTGAACAGGAAATGGCCACCGCTGCTTCCTCATCTACGTTGGAGAAGTCGTACGAGCTGCCCGACGGACAGGTCATCACCATCGGTAACGAGCGGTTCCGCTGTCCGGAGACCCTGTTCCAGCCGTCATTCATCGGAATGGAAAGCGCTGGCGTGCACGAGACTGTGTTCAACTCGATCAAGAAGTGCGACGTCGACATCCGTAAGGATCTGTTTGCCAACACCGTCCTGTCCGGTGGATCAACCATGTTCGGTGGAATCGCCGACCGCATGCAGCGTGAACTGACGGCTCTGGCGCCGCCCTCGATCAAGGTCAAGATCGTGGCTCCACCGGAGCGCAAGTACTCGGTCTGGATCGGTGGCTCCATCCTCGCCTCACTGTCCACTTTCCAGCAGATGTGGATCTCAAGCAGGAGTACGACGAGTCCGGCCCTGGAATCGTCCACCGCAAGTGCTTCTAAGCTTACGTAATGTCTGTATTGTTCGATTGTTAGATTGCTCGTTTGTGATATCAATAAAGAAAATAATGGTGACGAAAAGCCCAATTTGTTGCTTATTACGGCGCGTCCTTATCTTATCGGGGCACCCAAAATAGGTGCATCATTCTCGAACGAGTCACGTGCCGTCTTGAGCGCGTTTTTCACGATTTTCCACCCGTCGCACAGGCGCAATGAGGGAAACTCGCGCCGAACACAAATCGGACCAACAAGCGCGCGCACACTCCACCGACCCTTACTTTGTAAGGAAAGAGAGGAAAATCCAGGCGCCAGAACCCGTGGCACACGACCGTTCAACGACGACCGGACCGTCGACCGTCGGAGGGTATAAATATTGGATTATTCTAAATCCTGTTAGTCAGTTGTGTCCCGGAGAGCTGCCAAACTAGAACCAGTAGAGCACCAGCCGTTTATTTGTTTCCTAGAACCCGGTCGGAAGTTTACCAAAGGTAAGCTGCGTCAGGTGGCGTCAGTCAGCCAATTGGTTTATGGTGGCCCAAGGAATCCTTATCAATCAATATCGGCGGAGCGGGCAAGTGCACATCAGTGTTTGAAAGGTGCGCGGTTTCAAGTACACTTGCGGGATAGATAGTAACAGTGCCATGTGATTCGGTGAAGATAACTTCGTGGTGGACTGAGTGTAGAAAAAAAGAACTGAATCGTCTGATAGTGAACGGTTATTAAAATTATGGCCAGTTTATCAATGAAACGATTGCACAATTGTTGACCTTCGAAAACAAGTGTAGGGTTTTGAAAACACCCTACGAATCGATTAGTAATTTGTGAAATCAGTGATTGTATTCAAACACAAAATTTATAATAATACACAAGGCAGAAAAACGTTGATGCTTTATAGTTTATTGTTGAGGAAAAGTAAATGCAATGATTAAAGTGTATTTTGCGAAGTTTGAAATACTTCAACATTGCACAGCAGCGCATTTTCGCCAACAAAATTAAATTAACGCTCAGAGCTGTTTGCTTATCGTAAAAAGTAAATGGCTAAATTTTGCTACAATAATGCAGGAAATACTTTACTTTGACCCACAAACATCGAATTGGTGCAAAAAAGTTGAATTTGCACCAGAGCACCATCAGGAAGATGGGCAACTTTTTTTTCAAATCACAAAAACTCGTTTTCTTCAAATCTATTGGTTCATTTGTTTGAAATTGCTTCTAAATGTGTTTAAAACTACTTACTCTTTGCTGTGAGACCATATTTCTGAAGTATGAATTACAAATTCGAATATCTTTGCATTTTGAGATTTCTTTGATTGGCTCATTTAAAACGCACAAACACCCATTTTCATGAAAAATATGCAAAATAATAAAACCATCGGTCTAATAACAATGTTTTGTCTTGTTTTTGAACAGTCGAAAAGTTTATAAACTTTTGTTTTGGTAAAAATAAGATTTTTCTGTAATTTAGTAAAAAGCGCTCCTGAATATTTAGTTGCTCATATGCCTAGGTGGTGCTCTGGTGCACCAAATGAAAAAGGTTGAAAACACTCAAAATCGGTCCAAACTCACAATGGTATTCACAGGGGTTCTTGTCCAAGGTTCAAACGATAGCAAAACATTTTTTGTTCCATAAAATTTTGTGTTTGGTAATTTTTACGGGCTTTCGAAAACAGGTCTTATTTATTTCCCTAAAATTGGCCCATTTTTGTTTACATTTCACACTGTAACTTTGCTTGTGCTCAAACAAATT
>NC_051861.1:40589431-40669431 GCF_015732765.1 Culex quinquefasciatus
GTCAATCAAAGTACTTGTTTTATATTGTCATCACAAAGTTAGTAATGTAGTAAAGAAATTCTTAAAAAAAAAACATTGCCGCAAAAAAAAATAGTGTCCTGACCAAGACGTTTTTAACAATTTTACAATTTTCAATTTTCAATCAATAATAAAATATCTTTGAAACTTTTAATTCCCCATGATTAATTTTAAAACGTAATTTTTTGCAATTTTGTCAAAACGGGGCAAAATTTTCCCATAGTTTCAGAGGAATTTTTAAACAAACTGTAACACCTTTCGGATACCTATTTTCGAGTAGGAATCTTGCAAATAGAAACCGCCAAAGCCATGCTGTAGTAGAACGAACAATTTAATTTTTAAACTTTACCGAATACGATAAAATATCCAAATGTGTACTGTAATATACAAGAATACAATAAAATGGCCCGTTTAGAAAGTCATTTGGAATTGATGACTAGTATTATTATTTGCTCATTAGTCTTATTGCTGCTGACACTCGTTTGTCAAAATGATTCAGTAGATGTACGATGTGCTTTAAGCTTACTCTGGTTTTGCTGTTTTTGAGGTTTTCGGTAGCTTTATACTGTTGCTTATTAAAAGTTTAAATTTACTTTAAGTCAAATTTATTTATATTTAGCAGGCAGTGTTTGCTGAATCTGTGCCATGGAAAATCGAAGCTGCCACCCAATCACAAATTTTGAGTGGATTGGCAGCATTAGATTCTAAAATCAGTAAATTGGATACTATCCACATCGATGCATCTTTCGCGATGATAGCTGGAGCAAGGTTTATGATTTCGTTCCTCTTCAGTAGCATCGCGGGTCGGCTGCGCATTCTGCTTGGCGCCCTGTTCGATGCAGAGCAGGAAAAAACGAACATTGTCAGCAAAACCTTCGTCAAGATTGATGGTGTGAGGACCCAAATGGCAGATATGCAATATTTAGGCAACGTTCTGGAAAATGAGTATGGCAAAGACAATGCAGTTTTAAAACGTAAAATTTGGAAGGCGATGAACACAAGCATTGAAAGCATTTGGAAAGCTTTACGTCCTGATACGGCAGAAGGTGGGGCTGGTATAAAGCAAGTTGAAGTTAGAGCTGTTGTAAATAATTGTATGAAGGTTTTAAACACAACGATTAATGATTTGGGAGGATTTGTTCAATCGTTTGTAAAAAGCTTGAAACTTTGCGAAAAAGAAATCAATAGGTTGAAGCCTGCCTTGAATGCTAAAACCAATTTCGACAAACTTGCCATACAAGTAAATGACAAAGTAGCACAATGTGTCAAAGAACTCGACAATACTGTGACGAACTTGAACGCTACCATTTTCTCCAGCTATACATCGTTACTGAAAAACAGATTATCAAGCAGCACAAGTGCTATAAACAACCTTCTACTTAAGCTGAATGAGACAATTGAATATCTCCATGTAACCAACGGGAAGTTTCAACTTCAATTCAGTGACTATGTAAACAATCTTCTGTTGACTTTTCTTCCTTCAGAAATCGATAACGCACTCTCTTCAGCTCTGGGCCTCACAGGGGTGATGATTTTCCAAAGTTTCTCAAAGTACCAAGTCTGCTCTCGCAAATACCCCTTGACAAAACGAATATTCGCCAATGTCACAAAGCTGGTTGAGCGATGTGTCCAGAGGCAGCTCGATTATCTCCCGAACATCGTGCTGGTAATGAAAGAACTGCTTGCACCGTTTCGAGAAGTTGTGCTCGGCCCAGCTCAGAGCTTGAAATCCTGCAGCAAAGCTGTGGGTGATAAATTTTGCAGCCCAGATTTTGGAAGCACGGTAAATCATGATGTTTTGTTCGGGGGAAATCTGAATATAATAAAGATATTTTTTTTTCAGTTTATGGGCCCTGCAGCTGCCATTTCTGAAGAAATGCGGATTTTGGAAGTGTTGAACAGGATAGTGAAAAACATCTCCTTCTGGGTGGAGAATGAGCTCGGAAGTGCTTTTGATCGTATACTTGCCTGCACGGTGGAAAATAATCCACAGACGGAAGCCGTAGACAAGTTAGTGAGAAAAATGGAAGAGTGTGGTAAATAAAGGGTGGTTTGGCCCTGTCAGGCCCGGATGTTTATATATATATTAGGGTGTTTCACCCAAACAAAAAAGTTCTAAGAATCAGGCAAACCGAGGTTCCCCTAGTAGAGGATACCCATAGGGACTCTCATGCCAAATATCAGCCCATTTGGTTGAGAATTGGCCTGTCCCCAGCGGTTTAAAGTTTACATGTAAATTACTATGGGATTTTTGTGCTTTTCGTTCAATCGTTCCTACAGGTCTTGGGACAACATGGATTCACTCGGAATAAAGACAGGTGCGTAGGGGATGGTCCAATGAACAAATTCCAGAAGGAATTAGGGTTGTCCATTCTGTCCCCAAGGTGCGCATTGGATCGACGTCCGGTGTCTCCAGAATCAACGATTCACCCTTCAAATGTACGCATTGTCCTTAGTATGCTATGATGGCTTGCTGAAAATTACGACGCCTCATGTCAGACGGTGAACACGTGGGGAAGTATCGATTGCATTATTATTACAAAATCATCATGTTACGTTATTTGGAATAGTTCAAATGGTTACAGGAACATCAAAAATTATAATTTTATTACTTTAAAGTATGTTTCTGAGCCAAAACTTGAGTGTTCACCGTCTGACAGTAATTTACATGTAAACTTTGAACCGCTGGGGACAGGCCAATTCTCAACCAAATGGGCTGATATTTGGCATGAGAGTCCCTATGGATATCCTCTACTAGGGAAACCTCGGTTTGCCTGATTCTGAGAACTTTTTTGTTTGGATGAAACACTTTAATATATATACAGCAATTCCATTTGAAAAGAGCCTAAATCGAAAAAAAAGTTCTCCGATCGGGCTCAAAATTTTTCTGGGGGTTCCTTGGCCAAAATAATAAAACCCGTATTTTTTTGTTTGGCCATTAGGGTGACCTACATCGTGCTAGGGTGGTTAAAAAAATGGCAATTTTCGTCATTTTTCGCAAAAACCTCTTTTTTCAAAAAATCATATCTCCGCGCCATTCCATCCGATTCTAGCTGTAGACGCAAAAGAAAGGTGATGAGTTTGGCTATTTGGGAAAAATAGTAAGAAGTATCAAAAATCTAGCTTAACATTCGAAAAAGTCGCATGAAAACTAAAAATGGTGTTTTGACCGTGTCTGGACCAAAGAGCCTATGTCTGAAAATATGTTTACCGGATTCCTCGGGAAATTTCACATAACATTCCCAAAAATTGGCGATGTCGAACCGTACGTTTCGGAGATATGATTTTTTGAAAATAAGAACTGAGTTTTTCGACGCGCCACGCGCAAAGACGCCAAAATGACGAAATCGGCAAAAAATCAACTTTTTGCCTTTCTTACTAAAGAAAGGTATAGGTTTTACTTTATAGCTGGACGTCAATTATCTTCGTAAATAAGACGATACAGCATGAATATTGATCGGAAAATCGAAAAAAAATCACACTGCATTGATTTTCGACGCTCTATCGATTCATCTTGACAGAACTTGTCTATCTCCAACCCTCGAATTTTGAGAAAATAAATTCCGTGGAGATCGAGTGATGTTCGTATGTGGTAAAATTTTGCCAAATTTTGTGTCGCGTCGTTCTCAGCTCCCCTGAATCCGATTTTGATTCTTCTGAATGCAGATGAAAGCTTGTGTGCTGAACCTGGGCGAGTTGCCGCTCAAATTTCTAAATATCCATCTGTTTTCGGATGTGGACAGACTTTTCAACAAAATACACAGTTTTCAAATGAGAATATGGTCAATTTTTTTCATTTTTATATCTTTTATTTAAGCATGAGCATGAGCATGAGCATGAGAGACCACCCATGGTTGTCCTTCTCCGTTGCTGAACAGGACCATAATATCCCATCAGCACAACCGGTCACACGCTTCAACGATCAAATGATGTTTCCCTTATCAACAGCATGCATGAATGCGCTGAAAAGATAAAACATCACGATCATCAAAACTAGAGCCGGTGCGAATAGGAAACAGTCGTTGGCCACCAACGGCGCCCGCCATGTCAGTTTGTAGATCTCGAGGGAATGGGATGGGAATGTTAGTTAGCACAGGCTGCTACCAAGGGTGGGTTCTATACGATATCCACACCCCCGCGTGTGCCGGAAAACTACTTCTACTTGGGATTTTGTTAGTGGGAAAGGGTAATGGCCAGGATTCAACATAGAGGATGATGATGCGACCCAATAATCAATAAATTTTGTTTAATGGTGTGATGTATTATGCATTCTCAAGGCAAACAGTCGGAGTATGCGGATGAGACTATTCCCGGTTATTTGGTGTTGAGTTTAGCATAAATGATTTAATCTTAGACAGCCGGCTGTGGAAAGATAAAACCAACTAAAATGCGAAAACGCGAAACCGCCCGGATCGAAATACACACACAATCGGGGGACAACAGAGACGGAAACGGCAACGAAAATCCTGCGCGAGGACCGCGACGCACACCGTTCAAATTCTCCAACGCAACTGTCAAACATCCCGAAACCGCCCGGATCGAAATACACACACAATCGGGGGGACAACAAAGACGGAAACGGCAACGAAAATCCTGCGCGAGGACCGCGACGCACACCGTTCAAATTCTCCAACGCAACTCTTTTTCATTTTCATATCTTTTATTTATCTCAAAAATTGCATTTTTCGAGCTCTACAACCTCCCAAATTTTCATCCAGATTCATAATATGGTTCTGGAGTTAGAGCCGTTTAATTAACCTACCATAAGAAAATAAAATCATAAAAAGGTAAAAGCCCACCTGGTGACCTTCGCCAACATTTTTCATTTCTAATTTTATCCGAAATTTCTTCCTACATTCATAGTACAGACCATGAGTGAGCATCTGAAACAAATTTGACATCGATCGGCAATCCCGAACAACTTTTAGAACGATTTAGATTGATTTTCGACGCTTCGTCGCCAAGTCGCCAAGTCGCCAAGTCGCCAAGTCGCCAAGTCGCCAAGTCGCCAAGTCGCCAAGTCGCCAAGTCGCCAAGTCGCCAAGTCGCCAAGTCGCCAAGTCGACAAGTCGCCAAGTCGACAAGTCGCCAAGTCGCCAAGTCGCCAAGTCGCCAAGTCGCCAAGTCGCCAAGTCGCCAAGTCGACAAGTTGTCAAGGTTGAGCTTCGAATGCTGGCGCATATATGTTTTTGCTCGACTCATACTCGTTTGTAGTAGCTTGTCTACCGATGTTTCTTTCAAAATGTAAGATATCGTAGCTCTTCTTCTTATGCTCTATCCGTTTTTGCATAACTGTCCAATGTTTATTCTAAAACTTTTGTGACTTAGGACATTCATCCCGCTACAAACGCTTCCCGTGTGCTCCTAAAATCGCCTTTAAGTAGGCTTCATTTTGTCGTGATTTCGTAAGTTTATTTAACAGAGTTCATTGGATTCCAATAGGAGCTTTCCAAGCTTCTAATCTTTGTATCGTTTTCAAAGTTTTCAATGTTCGCAACGCCAATGGCTATCTACCTACGGTTCTCGTGGTTGAATGTGTAGTGGTGCGGTTGTAAAAATAGCTATCTCTGACTCTCTCACTTTCGTAGATGCTGAATGGCAAGCTTCCCACTGTGCGGTTAACTCGGTTTTGCTTTGCGCCTGCTTTATTCGGTTTTTGGGCTCGTACCAAAACTAGAAAACCAAAACCGCATGGGAAGCTTGCTATGCTCGCGTTTGTCATAAACGGTTGTTTGATTAAGAATTGGTACGATTAAAAATATTCTTTTGGTGAAATTTGCGTTTTCAATTTCTTTTGGAAAACACATCATTAATAATACCTTGCTTTCATCATAATATTTTTTGTATCAAGTCGATGTTATGAATTTAAAGAAGTTAAATTCTTTAGTAAGAAAGGCTCTATCTCACCCCTGGTGGGAGTAAATCGGGTTTTTCACTAAAACTGCGATAACTTTAAAATTTCAGCGATGACCTATAGATGTTTGGATATCAAAATTTTTGTAATTGAAAGACGCAACTTTTGGTATCATAACATCTATAGGTCATCGCTGAAAATTTAAAATTATCGAAGTTTTAGTGGAAAAAGTTGATTTTTTCCCGTTTTTGCGTGTGACGCGTCGAAAAACTCAGTTTTTATTTTCAAAAAATCATATCTCCGAAACGTACGGTTCGACAAGGCCTATTTTTTGGTGTATTTTGTGAAATTTTCCGAGGAATCCGATAAACATATTTTCATACATAGGCTCTTTGGTCCAGACACGGTCAAAACACCATTTTAAGTTTTCATGCGACTTTTTCGAATGTTAAGCTAGATTTTTGATACTTCTTACTATTTTTCCCAAATAGCCAAACTCATCACCTTTCTTTTGCGTCTACAGCTAGAATCGGATGAAATGGCGCGGAGATATGATTTTTTGAAAAAAGTGGTTTTTGCGAAAATCGACGAAAATTGCCATTTTTCGAACCACCCTAGCACGATGTAGGCCACCCTAATGGCCAAACAAAAAAATACGGGTCTAATTATTTTGGCCAAGGAACCCCCAGAAAAATTTTGAGCCCGATCGTAGAACTCTTTTTCGAATCATGCTGTTTTCGTGGGGAATTGCTGTATATATTTTTTTAATTTTCACTTTGTCATATTGTGAATGCAGACAAACCTCAAATTACGAGCGCATCCTCTAAGACCTCACAAAAGAATTTAATGAGTTCCCTTTTAGAGTGCAGTATTTTTTTGTTGTCATCTGTCACCAAAAAAAAAAAAAAAATCTGCAACAAAACCAAACGTGATTCTTGAAACAATTGGAATCTTTTTTCAGAGAGAGAAGAGTACGTTTTTCAGCGTTTTCTGATAATTCGAGCTTAAATTTGATAATAATACCATTTTTTTTTTTGTTCATTTCCAGAATGGGCAGTGCTGAGGGTACGGCGATTATGAGGAGACGGAATACCTTCGGGATCCGGTCGACATAGATTAGGATCCGTTTGGAGACGAACGCGTCGATGCCGAATCGTCCGGGGACGACTCCGTCGAAATTTCAAGAACCAGCTCAGACCGAAGGAGTGTTTCGTCAAAACGGTCTGCGGCCAATCGGTTGGAGATATAATCGATTCTTTGTGGCAAACTGGTGTGGGCCTAGTGAAACGAAAGACCATTTTCGACGACGACGTCCCAATGTGGGCTGATGAAGAGAAGCCTGGCCGAGAATCGGTAGATAGTTTTATGACGGTTCAGGGCGCGACGGTCAAGGAAATCTACGAGCTGAGATGCCTGTTCAGCAGCGCACAAACAGGAAGCGATGAAAAATGAAATGAACCCTCATCGACCATGATCTCAAAGTATTTCCGCTGGGTTGGTGTTTTTGAAGTAGCCCGACTGAAATAGAAGATCGAGTTGATGGATTTTTTGGGTTCTGTTCCAAGAACTTTCCGGCAAGAAAGTTCCTCCAGCATAGTATCCACAGTGCTCGAACAGTTTTAGGCACGGATAAATTCAGAACCGATTGATCGCGTAAAGATTTTCGTGCATCACAGGTTGGTTATGTCGATGGTTTCGCTGCAAGTCACGTTTAATCAACCCGAACACAACCCGGAATATTGGCAAAATGCCAATCGTCCTGAGCTGAGAGGGAGAAGCGAAGAGGTCTTCTAATTCTTATTCATTTTCTTGACAATTCAAATTTTCTTGCAGCACATTTCAAAATAGTGCTAAAGATCGTGCATTACTCATGTGATGCAACGTTCTCCGCCATTATTTTTTATTCATAACTTATTTTTATTAGGTCCTCTTCGGTGCCAAGACTACTTGATCTGTGTGGGTTTGCTGCTTTTCAACTGGGTGCTGAACTTGTTGAAGATCCTCCACAGCTCAGCCGAACTGTAGAGTACCTCCTTGCCTTGTTCCTTCGTGACTCCACAGGCTTGAAGGGCCACTATTTTGTATGCTGCTTCCTGCTTGTCGAAGGCGATCCTTCTGTTTTTCATTTTCTCTTCATTTTTCATTCTGGTTGCAATAAAATGCAAAACCCGAGCATTAGAGGAAGTGAAGTGGATTCACTGTGACATGATCATTCTTCCGAGATGCCGGCTTTGCAGAGCGATTGTTTGAAAAACGGTGTCTTATGTTAAATTGAACGATCTTAATATTAAGGCAAATTTTACCTACAACACCCAAACGAAAAATATATCTCAAAATCTGCAACAGTGAATTTGCTGCAGAAAATGTTATATTTTATTACATTTTTTGCAGCAAGCCCATAGATCATTTTTGCCCGCGTGTAAACACGTCAGCGATCTGCAGTTCTCACCAACACATAGAATGCTGGCGCGTCCCCGAGCAACAATCTAGAGAGAACATTATGTTCACGCTCTGTCCCTCACCATTCATCAAGCGTCCATGGCGCGGTGGTAGCGTGTCGGATCAGCAACCTAGAAGATGATGGTTCAATCCTCGTTCTGTTAAGGTTTTTTTTTCTGCAATACAATCAATCTGCCGTCGGTAATGTCGATAATTGTCGGTAATGGGCAAAAATGTCATACCCCTATATCGCAAAAAATGCATGAGGACAGTTTTCATGCAGATTCTGATATACTTTCATGCTGCCATGCATCAAAATCATGCGACCGCCGTTTGGGTGAACGATTATTTTTTTTCAAAAAAAAAAAAAAAATGAAAACGTTCCACTTCCTTTCTATTCATGTCAACCTGCAGCTCGCCGTTTTTTCCCTCTTTGTTCCTATTTTTGTCCAGAGAATTTTCTTCACTTCCTCCACAGCTCGGGTTGTACTGAACGATTTATATATTTAAACACATTGACTAACTACTACTAACTTAATAAGTCTTAGTTTAAGCACATGTATGTAGGACATAAAATTGATTGATTTATGGTCATATTAGAAATATATCTCATTCAAACACATTTTCAACTTAATCTTAACAAAAATTTGCAGAAATTGAGAAATAAATAAAGTTAATTATTTTATTTTATTTTAGCCTCTTTTGTATTTTATTAAATGTCTCAGTCGGAAAAAAACGTGTGGAATTTTAAAAACTTTTTTAAATTAATTTTATACTGATCTAACCAAATAAGAACAGTAACAAAAATTGAAGGCGGCTCTCACTGACAGTTTGCAAGTGGCTGACACTGACAACTAGGTGTATTCTTCTCCGCCCGGCTCAGGTCCTGAGGTACTTCACGATATGTCGATCGCAGTGGATCTTGGCCCCGACCAACATCCAGACGGAATGAAATCCTGGATAGCGTTGGACCTTCTTGTTCTTGAGGGAAAAATTACTCTCCTGCGGAACGTAGACCAATTTTTGTTTCGGACACGTTGGCGGACGATGTTGACGAGTTGCTGGAAGGCCTCGGATATTGTCTGGTCGGTAAGTTGTCAGTGCAAGTGATTACACTGAGCAAAAAGGATTTCGACCTGGTGTTTGAAGAATTGAAGCGTAGCAACTTAAACTTCTTCACATTCAACCCCCTGTTAAGGCCGTCTTGCAGGGTCACCAAGACCTTCCGGTTTCCGACCTGGAGAAACACTTTTCGGACGCTGGAATAATGCCGCGAGAGATAAAAGTGCTCTCGCGCAAGTCAACGGTTACGCACACCCTGTACCTGTTGTACTTCGACCGCGACATCGTCAAGATCCAAGACTTGCCACGGACTAAGACGCTGGACGGTTTTTGAGCAGCGTCGTCGCTGCCGGTAGCAGCAATGCAGCCCAGCAAGAAGTCACCGGGAATAATCTCTTTACCCTGCCGGAGTTCTTTGCTCTCGCGGGGCAGATGATGACGTGGTTCCGGACCTGCCGAATCAAGGCGGAGCAATTTCTGGCCCTTGAGGAGTTGATGATCAAGCACACCTATAATTGATTATAATATAATTGATTGAAATTTGTTGTGATCTAGTTGTAAGCTTTCTCTGCTGCTATCCCCTATCATTAACAGTTTTGTAAGTTTTTTGAAAACTTTTTCTTACTCTTGTTTATGAATTAATTAACAGTAACAATTGGTCTGAGCTGAATTAGGACGCAACACAGAGCTGAAATGAACACAAAAACTCCCTTAGGTTAGTAAGATTTACAAATTGTAATTTAATTATTCACAAATAAAACCGAATTGAATTGAAATAATAGTGTTCGTGCTTACATGCTGCTTATTTACGTACCGTAAATCCAAAAGTCGAACAACTAAAACAATCTCGAGAAACGTCAAATCAGATCGGCTACACGCTTACAGGGAAATACCCAAATTCAGCTTGACATTTCGACAGACAGACTGCGCTACAGATTTTATTGCGGAACAGATCTGTTGCGCACTTCGGTTTGATGCAATATAGACAATACATTTTGCGACGTCAGGCCGAATATGCGCATTCCGGTGAAAGATAGGAGTTATACACTGATCAACTTAAACGATGGTTCGTGCGTTTTTCGATGAAAAATACTTTTTTCGAAATTCTGAGTACGCCATTAAATCGGGCGTCCGATTTTACATAAAAGTCCCATTGACACCAAATGTCCATCTCATCGCCATTTTGGCTGTAAATTATTGAAAACACGTCTTTTTTCGAATGTTCAAAAATGGGAGGGGTCGTACCGCCCCTTCGTCACGTGACAACAAAACATGGACAACAGGGACAACAGTTACCCCTCAGAACAAAATTTCACGCAAATCGAAGAGATGTCGGGGCGACTTTTTCAGGTTCCGTGTGAGTTAGTAGAGAATTGCCCTCATACGAAAAAAATATTAATCGAATTTGATAAAAATAATCCCCGCGTGTACTGTAATATACAAAAATACAATAAAATGAGCCGTTTAGAAAGCCATTTGAAATTGATGACTTGTATTATTATTTGCTCACTAGTCTTTTGCTGTTGACACTCGTTTGCCAAAATGATTCAGTAGATGTACGATGTGCTCTAAGCTTACTCTGGTTTTGCTGTTTTTGGGGTTTTCGGTAGCATGATTTTGTTGCATATTGAATGTTCAAATTTACTATAAGTCAAATTAATTGTTATTTAGCGGGCAGTGCTGGCTGAATCTGTGCCATGGAAAATCGAAGCTGCCACCCAATCACAAATTTTGAACGGAATGACAGCACTTGATGCCAAAAACAGTGAATTCGATACTATTCACATCGATGTATCTTTCATGACGATTGCTGGAGCCAAATATTCATCTTTATACATCTTCAGTGGCATCGCGGGTCTGCTGCGTACTTTGCTTGGCGCCTTGTTCGATGCAGAGCAGGAAAAAACGAACATTGTCAGCAAAACCTTCGTCAAGATTGATGATGTGAGGACCCAAATGGCAGATATGCAACATTTAGGCAACGTTCTGGAAACTGATTATGGCAAGGAGAATGCGTTTTTAAAACGTAAAATTTGGAAGGCGATGAACACAAGCATTGAAGGTATTTGGAAAGCTTTACGTCCTGATACGGCAGAAGGTGGGGCTGGTATAAAGCAAGTTGAAGTTAGGTCTGTTGTAAACAACTGTCTGAAGGTTTTAAACACAACGATTAATGATTTGGGAGGATTTGTTCAATCGTTTGTAAAAAGCTTGAAACTTTGCGAAAAAGAAATCAATAGGTTGAAGCCTGCCTTGAATGCTAAAACCAATTTCGACAAACTTGTCATACAAGTAAAGGACAAAGTAGCACAATGTGTTAAAGAACTCGACAATGTTGTGGTGAACTTGAACGCTACCATTTTCTCCAGCTATACATCGTTACTGAAAAACAAATTATTAAGCAGCGCAAGTGCAATAAACAACCTTCTACTTAAGCTGAATGAGACAATTGAATACCTCTATTTAACTAACGGAAAGTTTCAGCTTCAATTCAGTGACAATGCGTACAATCTTCTCTCTACGATTCTTCCTTCAAGAATCGATTTCGCATTCTCCGCTGGTCTGGACTTCACAGGGGTGATGATTTTCCAAAATTATTCAAAGTTCGAAAGCTGTTCTCGCAAATATCTCCTGACAAAACAAATATTCGCAAATGTAACAAAGTTGGTTGAGCGATGTGTCCAGAAGCAGCTCGATTATCTCCCGAACATCGTGCTGATGTTGAAAGAACTGCTTGCACCGTTCCGAGAAGTTGTGCTCGGGCCAGCTCAGAGCTTGAAATTTTGTAGCAAAGCTGTGGGTGATAAATTTTGCAGTCCAGATTTTGAGAGCGCGGTAAATTGTGAAGTTTTTATGGAAATCTTGAAATAATAAAGATTTGTTATTTTTCTATTTTCAGATTATGGGCAATGTACCTGCAGCTGCAATTCCTGAAGAAATGCGGATTTTGGAAGTGTTGACCAAGATAGTGACAAACATCTCCTCCTGGGTGGATAAAGAGCTCGGAAATGCTTTTGAACGTTTACTCTTCTGCACATTGTCTAACAGTCCAGAGTGGGAACCCGTAAACAAGTTTGTGCGACAAATGAAAGAGTGTGGTAAATAAATATTGGTTGCCTCCCAGACCCATATAGTCCTGAAAGATTTAAATTTTTACTTACGACCACTTAAGTGATATTTAAGTATTTTTTTTTTTTTTTGAAGCCGGATCTCACTTATTTGTTGAATCGTTGGATATGGGGAGCTTTCTTTTATTAGGTTCTTGACCCCCCCCCCCACGTAACAAAATTTTCATACAAATTTCAAAAAAAATAATGAATGGACCGTAACACGACTTTTGAACCCACCCATCTGCGTTACGTAATATAAGAACGCTCCCTAAATTATTTTAGACGATTGAAGATCTGGCAAAACTGCCTCATGATTAACTACTTTTGTAATATTCATATATTTTGTTTAAGTCGAATCTTTTGGGTTTAATTGGTTCCGTACCAAAAACCTTGTTTGAAGCTAGATGTAGTTTATTTCGTGATCTTTAATGTGACCCATTTATTTATTAAGTTTCCTTGATTTTAATATGAAATGTTGCCATAACCACAAAAAACACTGTCCCAATCTCACCCCCGCTGACGGCACATAACATTTGTTGAAATTCAAGGAGTTTCGGATGCAGTAATGCTCTCAAATCAAGTGTATGGTTTTTAAAACAACTTTTATCTACATTTATATGGTCATCAGCTTTTCATTTCCGTTTTTTTAAATAAATAAATTATATAAAATAAATATAAAATAAATAAATAATAAATAAATATAAAATAAATTACTTATGGTTTATACAAACTATCAACAATTACGTCTTGACCATCGTTCGTGTAAGTGTTTCCTCTCCGATGTGATCTATCCAACCCAAACATTCAATAAATCAACTCTCGAGCAAAACAAAAGGATAAAACAACAAAAAAAGAGGCTTCACAGGAAACAACAAAAGAAATGAAAGAAAATAAATAAATAAAGTCAAAACTGTAGCACTAAATTCGGTTGAGTATTTTGCCATCATTCATTACGGTGCGATTTTGCTTCTTCTTCTTCTTCTTCTTCTTCTTGCCACTAACTGACTGCTCGCACAATCAAGGTCGTCTCAATTTCACGCTCGCTGGCTCACATTTCTCCTCCGTCGCGTGAGCTTCGACGCTCCTCTTCTCCTCTTTCACAGCTCGCTCCCATCGCGCTCCTCGTTACGCGTGCCACGATCAGACCTACGAAACAAAACGAAAAAAAAAAACATAAACGCTCATTAGACAAATGCGAAAGTTTAGCATTTCACTCCGTGGTCAGCCAAGCGCGGTCTGAAAGGGTTTGAAGTTGTGTTTTTTTTTTTTCGTCTTCATTTTCGGTAAGGTTAGGGCTAGGATCAGAAATGCTCTTTAGAGTTGCAATATTGCTTGGAAATAAATCAAAATTTATACTTAATTTCAAATGATACAACTATTAATTTGTTAGCTCAAGTGGGCATAAGCATATGACAACCAAACAAAGTGGAACTTTTTGACAGTTTGCCTGCATACGTTTTGGTTTGTAAGCGAGTTGGCAAAAAAGTGCGAGTTTGTTTGTCATAGTCAAATACCTCCTTTAGTCTAACGAAATTGCACAAATTTCTTTTCGCTTTGAAATAATAACTCCTTGACCTGCTGCACAGTTTATACTAACAGGCTTTGAAAAGGCTATCGTAACCAATAAAACAACAAATTACAATTCTACATGACTTTTTTGAATTATCCTATGCGCCATGGACTTTCTATGTACAAAGGATCTTTTGAAAAAGTAGGCGAGAACTAATCTGTCTAAGAAAAATAAAATGACACCCAATTTACCAACAGAGTTGGGTCTGGAATTCAATTGCACATGTGGTAAAGCAACTCAAAAGCCAAAACAATGTTGAAAAGTTTTAGTTTGCAATACAAGTGCTGAAAAGTTGAACTTTTCAGCATTCAAATAAGTGCTTTAATGGACATTTCAGCATTGTTAGTATGTTGTGATACAATTGGTAGACATTTTGAGAAAAAATATATGAATTAATTTAATTCTATAGAATAAAATTAATTATTGTGGCATATTGCATTTCGCTTTCTGAAGAATGAATCTTGCTTAGTAAAAATAAACTGTTACATTTTAGGCTTCTGAAAAATAATTGGTGTTATATTATTAAAAAAAAGAGGTAACCACTTCTCGTCAAAGTGACATTTAGATGTTTTGCTTTTTTTGTTAACCAAGTTCAAATAGAATGAGAATTGAATTGATATCATTAAATATTTCAAATAGAATTGTGCTAGCAGAATTTGTTCAATTCGTTTTAATTAGCAATTTGAAGTTTAATAAATAACAGTTTGAAGTTATTGTTTATGGAGTTACATTTTCTTATTTTACTGGTGCTAGGTGTTAGAGGGTTAAGTGAAAACACTTTTAACAGAAGTAATTTATTAGGCTGAAAACCATGTATTAAAAAATCTACTGCGTATTGTTTAAAAGGTGCTCAAAGATTGCAAACAAATAAAAAAACTGTTTTCAACATCTGAAAACATTGAGTTGTTTCAAATAAAAAAAGTTAGATTTTCAATAAAAAAAATAAAAAAAAAGAACTAAAAATGTTGTACAAAAATATAATTTCAGCATTATTTTTTATTTAATTTCAACTTTATGTGTTAATGTTAATATTAATCACACTCTCTTAAAAAGGTAAAGAGGCAAATTTAAAAGCAATTTAATGGTGGTGAAATATAGATTTTAATCAATTTAATCAATATTTAAACACATTGCTAAAAAAAAAACTTCTCGACAAAAATATCTCAGTTCATTTATTGAATAATTGTACGCTTTGAGAGATAGCTTATTAAATAAGAAAGTTCCATGATTTCCTGAAGTTGCATGATGCATGACATACAGTCAAGCCAAATTGATCCTCGAACTTAGTTTGACCATTGAAGTTGATATCCTATCAAATTTGTTGTAAAATATTAATCAGAATCAATTTAAAATTTCCCGGGATTTTTATTACCCTGGGAAATTGAACGCTCTACTTCGGTCATGTTTCTAAATAATATCTCTAATAAGTATTCAAACATTTTGACATGCCTCACAACAACTTATAAGCTTATTGTTAGGGTTAGTGAATTTTCACTATTTCGTAGACAGCGTGAAATTCGTGAAATTTTGACATTTCCTTGAAATCCCGTTAAATTTAGCAATCTTCTTATTAGATTAAATCAAAACTTTCAACAAGTATTGCATCCAAGCCTTTTTGAAGTTGATTATAATAGTGATTTAAACTTTTACATTAAAAAAAACCTACATTAAAAATGCTTTGAAATTAATGCTCTGATTATGTAAATAAAAGAGCAACTAAGAATCAGTTTAATGAAAAACTATTTATCGGAATCAAATTATCATAAAGTGTAAAGGGTAGGATGCTGGCAATTATTTTCCACCATACTTAATATATTTGCTTTGTCTGCTATGCGTATTTAATTTCTATATTTATTTCATATATTTTAAGTTTTTCTATGTTTTTAATTAACTCAACAAGTATGTTGTGGTAGGTTGTAGAAGATTGTTATGATTTTTTTATAATTAATTCATTTAATTTTAACTATCAAATTTTTGAACATTTTTGTAAAACTTACTAAATATTATCATATTAATCAATCCCAGTAATAACAAAATGCCAACCATTTTATTTTCAATGGTTATTGTTATTCTTTATTCATAGAATAACACAAGAAATCTGGATAGTGAAACTTGATTTGCTCAAGAGAAAATGAATTTTGCTCCATAAAATTATTTTTAATTTTTGGTCTTTCTAGAATAACTTAGAATTTTATGATTTCCGTGGAAATTGGAAATGTAGTAGTTTTTTTAATTTCAAGTTTAAAGTCAGTTTTACATGTTTCACTCTGTGCTTTAGTTTTTTGGCAGAAAATTTCGTGTTAAGTACAATCTCACCCGACTATAAAAATAAACAAAAGAAAAGATATAGATTATTGAAAAATAATAGAAAAATATAAAACATAAAATTTTAAGATTTTTTGTTCCCTGAATAGGGGAGAGTGGGGAGACTTGATCCCCGGGGACACTTGATCCCAAGCCTGTATCTCATCAGCATGTGTAAAACAATTAGCTTTGTTCTAGTGAGTTGTGCAAAATTAACTAAAACTCATTGTAGAAAACAAAGAAAAAAATTGAAAAAATGTTTAGATTAAGTTACACACATTTTTCTAAAACGAGCTGCCAAAAACTTCCAAGAGATCTTTTTTCTTTGTTTTAGTATGTATAGAAAACACTCAAAAATTATTCAAACAAATATTTTTTATACATGCATTGTTTGATAAACTTATCAACTCCAAAACCCTTACGCATTTGATGTTAAATTTATCGTCATACTATTTTTACAATCAATTGTTTAAAAAAGTGCGTTTAGGGAGATCCCTGATTTTTTACAGTCACTGGAATCAGCCTCAAGATTAATTAATTGGGCTGGGTTTTCATACATAGTTTCCTTTAGTATAGTTGTACAGAACTAACTGCAGTTTGATCCTTTTTTCAAAAGTTTTGTTAACAAAAATTTCCAGCTTTTGTAAACATGCTTAATTTTGGTCTAAAAAATAATATTTTAAGTTTTCAAATATTTTACATACTAAACTTGATATATTTTGAACACAAACGTACAGGTTTTATGTTAAATTGCTGTAACTTATAGAAAATTAAAAGTTTGGATGAATAAGAAACATTTTGCTTAAGATTTCTTCAAAATGTTGAAAGGGGGATCAAGTTACCCCTAACATTTTTAAAATGCCGGTTTTAAATATTTTTTTTAAACGCTTGGCATGATTCGAAGAGATCATCTGATGAAATACCCTTATAAGCCAAACATAGATGAATGTTTAAGCTTTCAATTCATGCAAAAAGTTTATAGTTTTGTGATAAATTGACAGAGTTATGTGCGATACAAAAAAAGGGGATCAAGTCTCCCCACTCTCCCCTATTCCGTGAAAATTGATGTTTTGAAATAATAGAACTCTCCCATTTTTCATTGGGAGTAAGAAATGCGTCAGCCATATCCAATCGATCATAACTTATTTTAACTTTCGAAATAGTTTTATTTTACACCCGAAAAAATTTGCAGAATTTGATTTTTTATTGTGATCTTATTGTGATATCAGCAACGATTGCTGATTTTTCAGCAAATGATCTGTCAAACTGACACAAAAAAGTACTGAATTTTCAGCAAAATAATTTGACGATTCTTTTGCTGGAGTGTCAGTTGTTTTGACAACCATTTTGCTGAAATTTCAGTAAACTATCTGTCAAAGTGACAAATATCAGTTTACTGAGAATTCAGTTAAACCAAAATTACTGAATCGTAGACTGAAAATTCAGTAAAACTTCACTGAATTTCAGCGAAAAAATTGTGTGGGTAGTGCTCGTCCGAGAGAATAATGGCCTCGAGACGATCTGTCAAAACAAAAAAAAAAGTGTCGACTACGAGAATCGAACCAGAGACATTTGACAGACTATTCCAATGACTCAACTGTCTCGACCCCCTCAGCTTGGTGACCAAGAATTTGTCAGCAGTCTTTAAATGACACTTGTTGGAAATTTATTGTTTCAAATAACGAATAAACACATTTTTTATGGTGTGAGTTGGTAGCATTATTTTCGCGATGTTGGCAATAAGCTCTCAATAAATTTTGAGAGACCGATTCTCTAGACTCATAACTGTGGGTGTAGGAAATTATTAACATTAGATTCAAAGGCGTGGCAAAGCGCTCCTGTTGGCGAAACGCTCACCGAAACAAGCTTCCGAATGTCCTCGAAAAAGGCAATTTCGAAACTTTCCATCCTATTGAAAGTAATCGAGTTTTATTAATCTCTGTTGACCACAACGTGAACAGTTAAGAGCATACAAAATGGAGTATTGATTCATGTTAGTCTAAAATTAGAAGGGCTACAAGAATGTTGACTTACTTTTTTCTTTCGTCCATATTTGTGAAACACCGGAAAATGATGTTTGATAACTCGTACACCGAAGCTTTTTTTTCTCGCAAGCACTCTCTCACTCGATCCTCACTCATCTCAATTTTTCCTCGACGTGGGAAGCGCTCATTTTTTGGGGTCATACTCCATGGCCAGGGTTGTTGGCTGTGGTTGTTCGAAGGTGGCGTTCTGGGGGTGGGCCTTAGTGAGACTTTTGCAGACTCACGACGGACGCAAACAGCGCGAAGAAGAACCCGGCCAAGCCGGCGGCCTTGACCAGAAGCGCGAGCCCACCGACCAGGGCCGGGAACATCATCATGAACTTGAGCTTGTACGCGAGCAGCAGCGGCAGCAGGAACTTCTTGTACTTGTGCTTCAGGTGGAACTTCTTCTTCTTCTTGAAACGGGCCTCCGGGTTGGTGTCGTCGTCGTTGTCGTCATCCTCGAGGGAGGCTGAAATGTCTGTGGAAAAAACAGAGAATGATGGATCAATTCAAATTGGCAGACCAGTTGAAAGGGAGACCGAGCGGTTATGTCAACTTGGGAAGGGATTGTTTGTGTTCACGGTTTATGAAACAAGCGGTAATTTGCGCAGTGCCGTGATTTTGCTTGTTAGCGAACCCTTTGTGTTTTGGAGTAAATTGGGGTGATTTTATGTTTGAAGATGGTGAACGGAGATTATGCGTATGAAATCATACATTACATACTCAACGTCATTTAGTGTAATGGAGACTCATAATTACAGCGAGGCTTTTGTTTCACTGACGGTGAAAGTTGTGAACAAATACAATTTGTTTTATTGATGAAAAGGTTTAAAGTTGAAAAACCTTTGATATTTGAAAAAAAAATATTTTGGTTATTTCTCAATATATAGTATCGTATTTTTATGATTTCAATTTAAATTTTGTCCATGGGACCATCCATAAACCACGTGGACACTTTAGGGGGGGGGGGGTCAGCGATTGTCCACGCTCCATACAAAAAAGATTTTTTTTGTATGGTCAATTGTCCACGAAGGGGGGGGGGGGGTTGAGATTCCCGTAAAAGTGTCCACGTGGTTTATGGATAGTCCCCATGTAAAAAAGAAGATATTTTGCATCATCAGTTTTTCCATAGAAGTCTCCATAAAATGTTGCTTGCTGCTCATACAAAAAAGGCACTAACTACCACCTATTGTTGGTTTAATCCTCTACAACCCAACCCCACCTTTAGACGGGCCTCGATCTAAAAAATCACAGAAAAATCAAATTTTCAACCAATTATTGATGTTAAAAAAGCATTCGAAAGAAGAACTCTCAAAATTTAAGAAATTTTTTGGAATGGAAGATTCACTTCTTTTATGTGATTTTGTCAATGTTTTTGAAAAAAAAAAATTTTTCTGGGGTCAACTTTTTTCTGTGTTTTTCACTAACCTTTTTCATATGAGAAATTCTCCACCAACTCACACAGCAGTTACCCCGACCCCTCTTCGATTTACGTGAAACTTTGTCCTAAGGGGTAACTTTTGCCCCTGATTAGAAATCCGAGGTCCGTTTTTTGATACCTCATGACGGAAGGGCGGTACGACCCCTTTCTTTTTTGAACATGCGAAAAAAGAGGTGTTTTGCCTTCCTCACTGAGGTAAGGCTATAATCCTGCTCGAAAAATGAACTTTTGAAAAACAGCTCGTAGACCTATATTCATGTATACCTATCGACTAAGAATCGAAAACTGAACAAATGTCTGTGTGTGTGTGTGTGTATGTGTGTGCGTATTCCCCTTAGTGCTCAAAATTCTTGCCAAGTTTTCTCGGCACTGGCTGATCCGATTTGAGTCAAATAAGTTGCATTCGATCCGGTTTGGTGCCCCATACTGCACTATTGAATTGTTTGAAGATCCGATAAGTAGTTCAAAAGTTAAGTATAAAAAAGTGTCAGAGTTGCGAATCGGATCTCACATAAATGCATGTAAACTATGTCCAGACCCATAACCCGACCCACCGTTGGTTAGGTTATCAAAAGACCTTTCCAACGAGTCCAAAACATTGAAGTTCTGGCAACCCTGTCTCAAGTTATGATCACTTAAGTGATATTTATGTACTTTTTTGATGCCGGATCTCACTTAAATGTATGTTAACTATGTCCGGATCCATTATCCAACCCATCGTTAGATAGGTTATCAAAAGACCTTTCCAATGAGTCCAATACATTGAAGATCTGGCAACCCTGTATCATGTTATGACCACTTAAGTGATTTTTATGTACTTTTTTGATGCCGGATCTCACTTAAATGTATGTAAACTATGTCCGGATCCATCATACAACCCATCGTTGGGTAGGTAATTGAAAGACCTTTCCAACGAGTCCAAAACATTAAAGATCTGGCAACCCTGTTATGACTACTTAAGTGACATTTTTGTATTTCTTTATTGAAAAACAAGCCTTACCTGACAAACTTCGTTCTGCCTTTTTTCGTTTGTTGACGTTTTTGACTTTTTTGCTTATTCAGCCTCCTGCGATCAAAACTTGATTTCTGGAGTTTTTTTGAAAAGGTCCAATAAACCAAATTTCAAGTATTATGCTTTTTAGGTGTTTTTGAAACCGCCTTGAGTCAGAGGTATTAAAAACATCCAAAAAGCAAAAACTGAAAAATTGGTTTATTGGACCTTTTCAAAAAAAATCCAGCACCTCGATCGGACGTTCCGTGTTGAATTGATTCGCGTTCGAAAAAACCGTCGAAATTTTGTATATATATAGAAGATAGATAGAATTTGTGTCCAAACCCAAATGTTGGTAAAAAGTGAGGAAGGCAACAACCACATAGGTGGATTAAGTTAGTTTTTCAATAAATTGCAGCCTGAAACGGTGATGAGATAGAAATTTGATGTCAAAAGGACTTTTATGTAAAATTAGACGCCCGATCTGATGGCGTACTCAGAATTCCGAAAAAACGTATTTTTCGTCGAAAAAAACACTGAAAAAGTTTTGAAAACTCTGTCATTTTCCGTAACTCGAATGTAATTTTTTTTGAACATGTCATTTTATTGGAAATTTAATGTACTTTTCGAATCTACATTGATCTAGAAGGGTCATTTTTTCATTAAGAACAACATTTTTCATTTTAAAATTTCGTGTTATTTTTAACTTTAGTTTTTAGAGTGTAACAATGTTCTACCAAGTAGAAGCAGACAATTACAAAAATTTTGATAAATAAACATAAGGGGTTCGCTTATAAACGTCACGAGTTATCGCGATTATACGAAAAAAAGTTTTGAAAAAGTTGATCGTCGTCGATCACGGCCGTTCATGGTTACTCGCGACAGATACGGACGACGAAACAAAGAGAAACGCAAAATGTAACTTTTTCAAAACTTTTTTTCGTAGAATCGCGATAACTTGTGATGTTTGTAAGCAAAAAAAAATTTAATTGTCTACTCTACAACTTTGTAGAACATTTTTACACTCTAAAAAATAACACTGCAAAGTTAGAAAAAACACGAAATTTTAAAATGAAAAATTTTGTTCTAAATGAAAAAATGACTCTTCTGGTTCAATGTAGATTCGAAAAGTAAATTTAATTTCCCATAAAATGACATGTTCCAAAATTTTTTACATTTGAGTAACGGTAAATGGCAGAGTTTTTTAAACTTTTTCAGTGTTTTTGCCTTCCTCATTGAGGTAAGACTATAATCCTGCTCTAAAAATGAACTTTTTATTAAATGCTCGAAGACCCACCTTCATGTATACATATCGACTCAGAATCGAAAACTGAACAAATGTATGTGTGTGTGTATGTGTGTGTGTATGTGTGTGTGTATGTGTGTGTGTATGTATGTATGTGGCCAAAATTCTCACTGAGTTTTCTCAGAACTGGCTGAAACGATTTTGACCAAACCAGTTGCAATCGACTTGGTATAGGGTCCCATACATCGCTATTGAATTGTTTGAAGTTTCGATAACTAGTTCAAAAGTTATGTATAAAAATGTGTTTTCACATATATCCGGATCTCATTTATATGCATGTAAACGATGTCCGGATCCATCACCCAACCCATCGTTGGTTAGGTAATCGAAAGACCCTTCCAACGAGTCCACAACATTGAAGATCTGGCAACCCTGGCTCGAGTTATGACCACTTAAGTGATATTTATGTACTTTTTTGAAACCGGATCTCAATCAAATGTATGCAAACGATGTCCGGATCCACCATCCGACCCATCGTTGGTTAGGTAATCAAGAGACCTTTCCAATGAGTCCACAACATTGAAGATCTGGCAACCCTGTCTCGAGTTATGACCACTTAATTGATATTTATGTACTTTTTTGAAGCCGGATCTCAATTAAATGTATGCAAACGATGTCCGGATCCATCAACTGACCCATTGTAAGTTAGGTTATTGAAAGACCTTTCCAACGCAACCACAACATTGAAGATCTGGCAACCCTGTCTCGAGTTATGACCAGACATGCATCGGCACTATGAGCTCTTTTTAACGGCACTCAGCTTGTTCTAGATGGCATTTTCGTTTAAAGCAAAGTTATGCTTGTTGCTAGGTAAAAATCTCTTGTTTGTGGCTTGAATAATGTGTAGAAAACATTGGTTCATTGGAAAACCCGATTTTAGCTATATTTTCATGTAAATGTTCTCTTAAGCTCTCAAGAAGAACTTCTTAAAAGCTCTTTGAGTGCAATTAAGAGTTCTTAACCTATATCTCAGTTGGGTTTCAAAATAATCTCTCAGGGTCTTCGGGAGCCTTAAAGACAAGCGTAATTAGCGTATTCTAATCACTGGCACAACATGCTGGGTATCTTCTACGTCAAATGCCAAACAAGTTCTTCTAAAAGAGGAGTTAGAGCGGATGCATGTCTGGTTATGACCACTTTAGTGATATTTATGTACTTTTTTGAAACCGGATCTCAATCAAATGTATGCAAACGATGTCCGGATCCACCATCCGACCCATCGTTGGTTAGGTAATCGAGAGACCTTTCCAATGAGTCCACAACATTGAAGATCTGGCAACCCTGTCTCGAGTTATGACCACTTAATTGATATTTATGTACTTTTTTGAAGCCGGATCTCAATTAAATGTATGCAAACGATGTCCGGATCCTTCATCCGATTCGTCGTTGGTTAAGTAATCGAAAACCCTTTCCAACGAGTCCACAACATTGATTATCTGGCAACCCTGCCTCGAGCTATGACCACTTTAGTTATATCTGTGTGCTTATTTTTCTGGATCTAAAAAAATAGCTGAAATATGTGTCCAAACCACTAATATTACCCGTTGTTGGTAAAAAGTGAGGAAGGCATCGACCACATAGGTGGATTAAGTTAGTTTTTCGATGAATGATACGTTCTTTTCGGAATTCTGAGTACGCGAGTAGGGCGTCTAATTTTACATGAAAGTCCTTTTGACATCAAATTTCTATCTCATCACCGTTTCAGGCTGCAATTCATTGAAAAACACCTCTTTTTCACATGTTCTAAAATTAAACGGGTCGTACCGCCCCTCCGTCACGAGATATAAAAAACGGACCTCGGATTTGTGATCAGGGACAAAAGTTACCCCTAAGGACAAAGTTTCACGTAAATCGAAGAGGGGTCGGGGCAACTTTTCACGATTTCGTGTGAGTTGGTAGAGAATTACCCATATGTTTTGTAAAAATAAGTTTGCTACACATTTTTCTACTGTTTAAATGGTAATATTACATCTGGAAAGAGGTACATATTTTATGTCATTTTACTATTTTACTTCTGAAAACTTTTGATTTAACCACTTTTGCCTTCCTCACTGAGGTAAGGCTATAATCCTGCTCTAAAAATGAACTTTTGAAAAACAGGTCAAAGACCTATATTCATGTATACCTATTGACTCAGAATCAAAAACTGAACAAATGTCTGTGTGTGTGTGTGTATGTGTGTGCGTATTCCCCGTGGTACTCAAAATTCTTGCCAAGTTTTCTCGGCACTGGCTGATCCGATTTGAGTCAAACAAGTTGCATTCGATTCGGTTTGGTGCCCCATACTGCACTATTGAATTGTTTGAAGATCCGATAAGTAGTTCAAAAGTTACGTATAAAAAAATGTCAGAGTTGCGAATCGAGTGCTGGAATTTTGATGCCGGATCTCACTTATCTATATGAAAACTAAGTCCGGATTCAACACCCAACCCATCGTTGGTTAGGTAATCGAAAGATCTTTCCAATGAGTCCAACGAATTGAAGATCTGGCAACCCTGTCTCGAGATATGACCACTTAAGTGATATTTATGTACATTTTTGAAGCCGGATCTCACTTAAATGTATGTAAACTATGTCCGGATCCATCATCCGACCCATCGTTGGTTAGGTAATCAAAAGACCTCTCCAATGAGACCAAAACATTGAAGATCTGGCAACCCTGCCTCAAGATATGACCACTTAAGTGATATTTATGTACATTTTTGAAGCCGGATCTCACTTAAATGTATGTAAACTATGTCCGGATCCATCATCCGACCCACCGTTGATTAGGTAATTGAAAGATCTTTCCAATGAGTTCAAAACATTTTAAAATCTGGCAACCCTGTCTCGAGATATGACCACTCAAGTGATATTTATGTACATTTTTGAAGCCGGATCTCACTTAAATGTATGTTAACTATGTCCGGATCCATTATCTAATCCATCGTTGGTTAGGTAATCAAAAGACCTTTCAAATGAATACAAATCATTGAAGATCTGGCAACCCTGTCTCAAGTTATGACCACTTAAGTGATAATTATGATCTTTTTAGAAGCCGGATCTCACTTAAATGTATGTAAACTATGTCCGGATTCATCATCCGACCCATCGTTGGTTAGGTAATCAAAAGACCTTTCAAATGAATACAAAACATTGAAAATCTGGCAACCCAGTCTCGAGATATGACCACTTAAGTGATATTTATGTACATCTTTAAAGCCGGATCTCACTTAAATGTATGTTAACTATGTCCGGATCCATTATCCGACCCATCGTTGGTTAGGTAATCAAAAGACCTTTCAAATTAATACAAAACATTGAAGATCTGGCAACCCTGTCTCAAGTTATGACCACTTAAGTGATAATTATGATCTTTTTTGAAGCCGGGTGTCACTTAAATGTATGTAAACTATGTCCGGCTCCATCATCCGACCCATCGTTGTTTAGGTAATCGAAAGACCTTTCCAATGAGTCCAAAACATTGAAGATCTGGCAACGCTCAGTTTCAAGTTTTGACCGCTTAAGTGACATTTGTGTAATTTTTTTTATTGAGAAAAATATAGAATTTGTGTCCAAACCCATCATATCACCAAATGTTGGTAAAAAGTGAGGAAGGCACCAACCTTAATCCACCAAGTTAGTTTTTTGGTTTAATGACACTTTTTCATTCTAAATTGAGGTACAATTACATCGTAAAAGAGGTAATATTCAATCTTCCAAAATAACACCATCCAAATTTACACATTTTTTTACCGTGTATAGTAGAAAATATGAAAAACAAGCAAAAAATTGAAAAAGTGACTGTAAAAACATGAAAAAAATAATTTGCCAAAAGATAATGATAGAATGTGGTAGGAAAAGCTTAATACTCTCAAGAACAAACATAAACTAAACATAAAAAATGCAAATAAAAATGATGATACAAGAAAATCCAAAATCAAGAGATGTAACGTTTTTTGTAGAACAAGAGTTTCTTATAATGACCTCTTAAACACTAGAAAATAACAATTTTCGAAAAAATGGGCAGTAGAGGGTTAAGCATTCATGCTAAAAAATAAATCTCTGGTTATTAGTTTTTTTTCTATGAAACAATTATGATTAAAGTTTTTATATTGATGTAAAAATTTGAAGAACGTGCAGATTAACAATTGCTTGAATATTTTCATAAAAATTGTGTTAAATTATGACGAGGATTTATATGGAATTGCTGCAGCTTTCATAAAATCAATCATTTGGATGACTAACTTAATCCACATGGTTGGCGTCTTCCTCACTTTTTACCAACAATGGCTGATATGATGGGATTAAAAAAAAATGACGCATATATCACTTAAATAGTCATAACTTGAGACAGGTTTGTTAGATTTTTAATGTTTTGAACTCTTTATTAAGGTCTATTGATTACCTAACTAATGATGTGTAACAAACTGGGACTTCGGTTGTTTTTCTGCCACTGTCCTAAAATTCGAATATTTGTGAAAACAGATTTTTATACATAACTTTTGAACTACTTACTTCAAACAATTCAATAGCGCAGTATAGGAACTTAAACCAAGTCGATAAGATCAAAATCGGTTCAGCCAGTGCTGAGAAAACTGAATTTTGTGAACATACATACATACACACACACAAACACATACACAGACATTTGTTCGCAAGGTTTACATGGTATACATGGGTCTCCGAGCTTTTTATAAAATTTTCATTTTCAGAGCCTTACCTTAGTGAGGAAAGCAAAAATTCTTCAGCATGTAGAAAAGGGATCAAGTTACCACTAATATTTTGAAAATTCCGGTTCCTAATATTTGATTAGAAGGATTGGCATTACTCAAAGGAATCATTTGAACAAAAAATCCTTATGAGTCAAACAAAGTTGTATGTTCAACTCATGCAAAAAGTTTACAGTTTTGTGACAAATTGAGAGAGCTGCGGTACAAATAAGCTGATCAAGTTTCCCCACCCTCCTCTATAGTCCTTATAAAACAATTGTTACTCGATAAACATTTACCTGTCACCTTTCAATCCAATTCAGTTAGTTGCATTAGTAAATAAACATACAGTAACAAAAAAGAAGTTTATTCAAAGACGATAAATAGGTCAACAGCAAGTAATCTGCCAAGTTTAGATATTGATTCAAGTTGAACAGAAGTCTTCTAAGAACTGTCGTCGCAACTGCACCTTCAATCTCACTTGTTTTGCTTGTGCAAACTTTTTTATTATTATAACTCGTGATTCCGGCAACCAAACTCAACCACACTTCGGGACAATGCACAGGATGGTCAGCCAAACCTTTTTTGTTATTGTTTACATTGTGTGCTTTATTTTTGTTTATCAAGTTCAAACATTAAAACGCGGTTTTCTCAGAACGTCAAAAAGTGATGTGCGACAAGATAGCACAATCCCGACGTTATTAGGACTTGCTCTTTCAAATCGACGTCGTCGTGCTATCTTGTCGCACCCGTCATTTCGACGTTCCGAGAAAAACGCGTTTTAATGTTTGACCTTGAATAAACGAAAAGTAGAGCAAGCAATGTAAACAATAACAAACACGTTTTGTTTGGCTGACCATTCTGTGCATTGTCCCGAAGTTTGGTTGTATTTGGTTGCTGGAGTCCCGAGTTATAATCACAAATGTTTACAGTAGTCTAACTTGTACGTGCGACAAACGCGTTCTGACCTGAAATCCCTTTGGTCAATTGTCGCACTTACATCAATTTTCAGGGAGTGACAAGACAGCACGACAAGATTGAAACTACTTTCATATGTAAAGTGACAAAAATGCACGGAGTTTTTTTCGGTTTTGGTGAATATATCAGGATTGAAATCGAATTTTGGGGATCTGTGAAGGTCAAAAGGTGAAGCATTGTGAGCTGCACAAAATGGCGTTCTTAACTCAATTTGGCTCAAAATATACGTACGACAAGTTAGCACGATGGAGACAAAATGCAATTCTTTTGCGATAAGCTAACTCCCGCATAAATTGTTTTGATGTGTTCACAGTGGAACAAGAACAATAGCTCATAATTTTACAACAAACATTACTTACCACTATCGATGACATATTTCCAAAAGTACTCCTCAATATCCGTTCCCCGGGCCGCCCGCGCCAACGCCCCCGAGATGCTATCGTCGTCCTCTTCCGCCGTGCTCGCCACCGTTCCCGATCGTCGCACCTGCAAGGCCGTCTGCTCTTCCCCATCGTCGCTGTAATCATCTCCGACGACATCGTACCGATCGTACTGATCCTGCTCCAGCTGTCGGTTGACCTCTAGTTCTTCATCGCGCAGCTCCCGGCCCTGCTCGTCCACCAACGGAGTCATTGACCTGTTGTTGATCCGACTTCGGCCCTGACTCGCGGCGGGCGGCACAATTTGCGACAGTTTCCACCTTTTGCTGCGGATAATTTCACTCACGGAGTACGGCGGTTCCGCAAGATCCATTTGTCGCGAGTCGCGCTGCGGTTGATAAAGTTCACTGGCACTGGAACTGTCACTGTACGGCAGGTTGGCTTGCTGGGGGGGTTCTACGAGGGTCAGGGCGGAACCCGGGATGGCATGACCCCGGACTGTCACGAGCAGCAACAGGAACGCGGAGAATGACAGCAGCATGGCCGTAGCTGAACACCTACTTCTGGACAGGTACATCATTGCGCATCTGTTTGGCACGACAACACTTGGAACACTGAGGTCTCTTCTCTTCCCGGTTTGGGGGTCGACTCCCCGAAAGCTATGGTCACACACAAACACCAACTCACTGAACTTTGTCTTTGTTGCGTTTTGAAGTTTTTGTTTTCAAATTCTGGGCCACCACTTCAATCCGATATCAACGGCTATGGCCTGGATCTAATCCGTACAAGTACTAGACACTGCTGCTGTACTCAAGTACCATCCCACAACATCCACTACGACGGCGTACGGGTCACACTTTACGGGAATCCGTTCTCACCACACATCAACGGGGTGTAAGAGTTCAAGACGCGAGTTGGCCGAGTCGCGCGGAAGCCGGAACGTGAATGGGCCTGACTGCCAAAGTCAAACAAGAGTACGATCTGCGCGGTTCGCTGCCTCGGCCTCTTGTGTATATTCAAATGGGGCTGCTGGGGGCTTTTTTTTCGCGGGCACGCCGGGGACTTTAATGATTGTGGTGTGGAGTTGGTGGTTGTGTTCCACCCGAAAAAAACAGCAGCGGCCTCTCAACGGAGCTCTCGTTTTGACTATGCTGGCTGCTCCAGAGATCGGGGCGCCAGGCCAACAGGGGGGTTCAGGCCATTCCGATGATTCCGGCTGGCAGAGAGTGGTGGTGGTAGTTGTGTGATGGCAGGCATCATTTCCGATGAAAACGAAAAAAAAACGAATAAAATTACGACTGCGGCAACAATCATCACCATCATCATCAACGGGCAGACAATCAACGATAAACTTTATTTTGCCGGTGTTGATCATCATGACTACGAGTGATGACAATGGTGTTACTGATGATGGTGATGTTTTGGCGGTTGTTTTTCTCTCCATCTCGTAGATTTGCGTTTTCCTTCTGGGAAATGGAATGCGCGCGGAATGAGAGTGCCGAAAATGAATGAGTTGGGAGGTTGGTTAGCATCTTTGCAACATTATATCTTATCGTTTAAGATGGTTAGTTTTCACTCGTTGATATTCTGCTGACTTAAGAAATGCACCATTGGACAGGCCCAACATTTCATGTATAAATACATCGGAAAACAATTTAAAAATTAAAGCTGGAAGCGTTTTGAAAAGAGATATAATTTAGCAATTAAAATTTGAACAGGGCTAGTGATCATTTCAGAGGTCGGTACTAATAGTTCAATTGGTTTGTAGGTCACTTTAATTTAAATTTAATTTTTTGCTTTATGAATTACTTAAATAAAGAAAAGTAAAATTATTCATCATCGTTGCTCAACCATTTTCCAGGCTGATACCTTTGATGCAATTTAAGAAAAAAAAAAAAACAATAAAAAACCATCTACTTCAACGACCCACAGACCTAGTCGTCCAAACGCTTGAACGGTGAGAGAAAAACTCTTTCTACTCCAAGGAATCGAACTGACGACATTTGGATTGCGAGTCCAACTGCTACCGGAGTACCTATAGGTTTGGTTTCGTGTGTTGATTGACCTTATAGCAGGAAGACGACTCCTAATTCTGGAATGACTTAACGGTCTAACAACAACTGAGGCCGGAACCGACGTTTTACTTCCCCATCCGATGGAAGGCTGGGGCAGATGGGAATCGAATGATTTGCTTTGTAAAATACCCTCCTGCGAAAATACATTTCCCCGGTATTACAACACTCACATTCGCCTTTTTTGCGGTAGGACAACTCGCGTTTATAAAGTATTTGTTACAGGGAACGGCTTCGAACGCCCAAAAGAATATTCATGGTAATTTTCTGCGCGATCCGACAACTCTTTTTGCATGATTGAAGAAATTGATGTGGGTAATTGCCGTATGTAACAGTCTAGATTTAAAGAATGAGAAATTTCAGAAAAAGAGGAAAAACATTTAAATGTTAGTACAAACCAGACTTGTTTCGAAGGCCTCGAAAAAATTCACTCTGGATAATCGAAACTTCGAATAATTTAATCATGGAATGTTTTTTTTCGCTGTCTTATTACACTACTCGACAAAACAAAACTTGTGTCAAGGGATTGACGATATCTCATCGGTTCCTCAGAGAAAAGGCATCCCCGAATCCGATGCAATCGACAGAATTTGATTTTATGTCCACGCGGACTGACGAGAAGCTGGTAAATTTTTTAACATAAAAAAATCGAACAATTTAAAAAAAACTTGCGTCTCCTCCCAACTATATGAGCCATCTACAAAAATATGGAGGCGCCTGGTGCATAGCCATTTCCTTTAAGCACAACGGAAACAACCAATACAAATGTATAAAAAAGTTGTCAAGTTCGGGGGGTCCACAGCTAGCATTTTTTGTACGATTATAAAAATAAATATTAAAAGTTTAAAATTAAAATATTTGAAAAACATTTTTTTTAAAATATATTTGTTTACTAAAATTTTATGTTTCTCAAAGGTCTATGGGTACTTCGGGATGTACATGGTCATCCAAGGACTCCCTGGAGTTAAGATCTACGAGTCTACCGCCGTAACAAGCAAGAGGTCGTCGGATTTTGACCCCGGATTATGTGCGTATAGCATCAGTGGATATGGTAGACTACTATATGAATGTAATGGGATGTCCATGGTCATCCAAGGACTCCCTGGAGTTAAGATCTATGAGTCTACCGCCGTAACAAGCAAGAGGTCGTCGGATTTTGACCCCGGATCATGTGCGTATAGCATCAGTGGATATGGTAGACTACTATATGAATGTAATGGGATGTCCATGGTCATCCAAGGACTCCCTGGAGTTAAGATCTATGAGTCTACCGCCGTAACAAGCAAGAGGTCGTCGGATTTTGACCCTGGATCATGTGCGTATAGCATCAGTGGATATGGTAGACTACTATATGAATGTAATGGGATGTCCATGGTCATCCAAGGACTCCCTGGAGTTAAGATCTATGAGTCTACCGCCGTAACAAGCAAGAGGTCGTCGGATTTTGACCCCGGATCATGTGCGTATAGCATCAGTGGATATGGTAGACTACTATATGAATGTAATGGGATGTCCATGGTCATCCAAGGACTCCCTGGAGTTAAGATCTATGAGTCTACCGCCGTAACAAGCAAGAGGTCGTCGGATTTTGACCCCGGATCATGTGCGTATAGCATCAGTGGATATGGTAGACTACTATATGAATGTAATGGGATGTCCATGGTCATCCAAGGACTCCCTGGAGTTAAGATCTATGAGTCTACCGCCGTAACAAGCAAGAGGTCGTCGGATTTTGACCCCGGATTATGTGCGTATAGCATCAGTGGATATGGTAGACTACTATATGAATGTAATGGGATGTCCATGGTCATCCAAGGACTCCCTGTAGTTAAGATCTATGAGTCTACCGCCGTAACAAGCAAGAGGTCGTCGGATTTTGACCCCGGATCATGTGCGTATAGCATCAGTGGATATGGTAGACTACTATATGAATGTAATGGGATGTACATGGTCATCCAAGGACTCCCTGGAGTTAAGATCTATGAGTCTACCGCCGTAACAAGCAAGAGGTCGTCGGATTTTGACCCCGGATTATGTGCGTATAGCATCAGTGGATATGGTAGACTACTATATGAATGTAATGGGATGTACATGGTCATCCAAGGACTCCCTAGAGTTAAGATCTACGAGTCTACCGCCGTAACAAGCAAGAGGTCGTCGGATTTTGACCCCGGATCATGTGCGTATAGCATCAGTGGATATGGTAGACTACTATATGAATGTAATGGGATGTCCATGGTCATCCAAGGACTCCCTGAGTCTACCGCCGTATGCACCCCGGATCATGTACGTATAGCATCAGTGGATATGGTAGACTACTATATGAATGTAATGGGATGTACATTGTTATCCAAGGACTCGGGGATGTCCATGGTAATCCAAGGACTCCCTAGAGTTAAGATCTATGAGTCTACCGCCGTAACAAGCAAGAGGTCGTCGGATTTTGACCCCGGATCATGTGCGTATAGCATCAGTGGATATGGTAGACTACTATATGAATGTAATGGGATGTACATGGTCATCCAAAGACTCCCTGGAATTAAGATCTACGAGTCTACCGCCGTAACAAGCAAGAGGTCGTCGGATTTTGACCCCGGATCATGTGCGTATAGCATCAGTGGATATGGTAGACTACTATATGAATGTAATGGGATGTCCATGGTCATCCAAGGACTCCCTGGAGTTAAGATCTATGAGTCTACCGCCGTAACAAGCAAGAGGTCGTCGGATTTTGACCCCGGATCATGTGCGTATAGCATCAGTGGATATGGTAGACTACTATATGAATGTAATGGGATGTCCATGGTCATCCAAGGACTCCCTGGAGTTAAGATTTACAATCGATGTAAAGTTATCGAAATATTTAAGTTTGAACGATGAACAAAAGTCCTTGCTTACCACTTTAGCCAAACGGCGACCTCTTTTTTGTTACGACAGTAGACTCGTAGATCTTAACTCCAGGGAGCCCAACACATTTATATAGTAGTCTACCATATCCACTGATGCTATACGCACATGATCCGGGGTCAAAAGCCGATGACCTCTTGTTTGTTACGGCGGTAGAATCGTAGATCTTAACTCCAGGGAGTCCTTGGATGACCATGGACATCCCATTACATTCATATAGTAGTCTACCATATCCACTGATGCTATACGCACATGATCCGGGGTCAAAATCCGACGACCTCTTGCTTGTTACGGCGGTAGACTCGTAGATCTTAAATCAGGGAGTCCTTGGATGACCATGGACATCCCATTACATTCATATAGTAGTCTACCATATCCACTGATGCTATACTCACATGATCCGGGGTCAAAATCCGACGACCTCTTGCTTGTTACGGCGGTAGACTCGTAGATCTTAACTCCAGGGAGTCCTTGGATGACCATGGACATCCCATTACATTCATAGTAGTCTACCATATCCACTGATGCTATACTCACATGATCCGGGGTCAAAACCGACGACCTCTTGCTTGCTACGGCGGTAGACTCGTAGATCTTAACTCTAGGGAGTCCTTGGATGACCATGGACATCCCATTACATTCATATAGTAGTCTACCATATCCACTGATGCTATACGCACATGATCCGGGGTCAAAATCCGACGACCTCTTGCTTGTTACGGCGGTAGACTCATAGATCTTAACTCCAGGGAGTCCTTGGATGACCATGGACATCCCATTACATTCATATAGTAGTCTACCATATCCACTGATGCTATACTCACATGATCCGGGGTCAAAATCCGACGACCTCTTGCTTGTTACGGCGGTAGACTCGTAGATCTTAACTCCAGGGAGTCCTTGGATGACCATGGACATCCCATTACATTCATATAGTAGTCTACCATATCCACTGATGCTATACGCACATGATCCGGGGTCAAAATCCGACGACCTATTGCTTGTTACGGCGGTAGACTCGTAGATCTTAACTCCAGGGAGTCCTTGGATGATCATGGACATCCCATTACATTCATATAGTAGTCTACCATATCCACTGATGCTATACTCACATGATCCGGGGTCAAAATCCGACGACCTCATGCTTGTTACGGCGGTAGACTCGTAGATCTTAACTCCAGGGAGTCCTTGGATGACCATGGACATCCCATTACATTCATATAGTAGTCTACCATATCCACTGATGCTATACTCACATGATCCGGGGTCAAAATCCGACGACCTCTTGCTTGTTACGGCGGTAGACTCGTAGATCTTAACTCCAGGGAGTCCTTGGATGACCATGTACATCCCATTACATTCATATAGTAGTCTACCATATCCACTGATGCTATACGCACATGATCCGGGGTCAAAATCCGACGACCTCTTGCTTGTTACGGCGGTAGACTCATAGATCTTAACTCCAGGGAGTCCTTGGATGACCATGGACATCCCATTACATTCATATAGTAGTCTACCATATCCACTGATGCTATACGCACATAATCCCGGGTCAAAATCCGACGACCTCTTGCTTGTTACGGCGGTAGACTCGTAGATCTTAACTCTAGGGAGTCCTTGGATGACCATGGACATCCCATTACATTCATATAGTAGTCTACCATATCCACTGATGCTATACGCACATAATCCGGGGTCAAAATCCGACGACCTCTTGCTTGTTACGGCGGTAGACTCGTAGATCTTAACTCTAGGGAGTCCTTGGATGACCATGGACATCCCATTACATTCATATAGTAGTCTACCATATCCACTGATGCTATACGCACATAATCCGGGGTCAAAATCCGACGACCTCTTGCTTGCTACGGCGGTAGACTCGTAGATCTTAACTCTAGGGAGTCCTTGGATGACCATGGACATCCCATTACATTCATATAGTAGTCTACCATATCCACTGATGCTATACGCACATAATCCGGGGTCAAAATCCGACGACCTCTTGCTTGTTACGGCGGTAGACTCATAGATCTTAACTCTAGGAGTCCTTGGATGACCATGTACATCCCATTACATTCATATAGTAGTCTACCATATCCACTGATGCTATACGCACATAATCCGGGGTCAAAATCCGACGACCTCTTGCTTGTTACGGCGGTAGACTCGTAGATCTTAACTCCAGGAGTCCTTGGATGACCATGTACATCCCATTACATTCATATAGTAGTCTACCATATCCACTGATGCTATACGCACATAATCCGGGGTCAAAATCCGACGACCTCTTGCTTGTTACGGCGGTAGACTCGTAGATCTTAACTCCAGGAGTCCTTGGATGACCATGTACATCCCATTACATTCATATAGTAGTCTACCATATCCACTGATGCTATACGCACATAATCCGGGGTCAAAATCCGACGACCTCTTGCTTGTTACGGCGGTAGACTCATAGATCTTAACTCTAGGGAGTCCTTGGATTACCATGGACATCCCGAAGTACCCATAGACCTTTGAGAAACATAAAATTTTAGTAAACAAATATATTTAAAAAAATGTTTTCAAATATTTTAATTTTAAACTTTTAATATTTATTTTTATAATCGTACAAAAATGCTAGCTGTGGACCCCCGAACTTGACAACTTTTTATACATTTGTATTGGTTGTTTCCGTTGTGCTTAAAGGAAATGGCTATGCACCAGGCGCCTCCATATTTTTGTAGATGGCTCATATAGTTGGGAGGAGACGCAAGTTTTTTTTAAATTGTTCGATTTTTTTATGTTAAAAAATTTACCAGCTTCTCGTCAGTCCGCGTGGACATAAAATCAAATTCTGTCGATTGCATCGGATTCGGGGATGCCTTTTCTCTGAGGAACCGATGAGATATCGTCAATCCCTTGACACAAGTTTTGTTTTGTCGAGTAGTGTTATTAATTGTCGAGTTTAAGTAAATATGACCCCTTAACTACACTAAAGTGATTTACATTTTTTTAATCCAAGATGGCGGCCAATATGGCGGTGTCGAGATATTGAAAAAATGCAATTTATTATTTAAAAAGCAATCAACTATTTAAATTTGACTAAAATGGGGTCGCAGAACTCGAATTCGATGTTTAAAACAAGAAAAAGAAAAAAACGAAAAAAATACTTTTTTGTTCGTCATTCGATTGTCCGAAGTCCCATACAAACCTTCGGAAAATCGAACTTGGATAATCAAAACTTCGGATTATCGAGTCTGGACTGTACTTTGTTCTTCATAACATTATATAAAATCCCACTTTTTGCGAAAAAAAACTTATACCTCTATTATTTTTTCTTAGCCTACTGTTTTGCACATGGGACATTTACGCGAACAGAGGCAAAAAAATTATCTTTGAACACCAAAAGCTTAATATAAAATATTATTAAACTTTTGAAAATTTATCTTAAATTTTTGTATACTATACTAAGAAAAGGGTAATTCTCTACCAACTCACACGAAATCGAGAAAAGTTGCCCCGACCCCTCTTCGATTTGTGTGAAACTTTGTCCTAAGGGATACATTTGTCCCTGATCACGAATCCGAGGTCCGTTTTTTGATATCTCGTGACGGAGGGGCTGTACGACCCCTTCCATTTTTGAACATGTGAAAAAGAGGTGTTTTTCAATAATTTGCAGCCTGAAACGGTGATGAAATAGAAATTTGGTGTCTAAGAGAATTTTATGTAAAATTTGACGCCAAATTTGATGACTTATTCAGAATTTCGGAAAAACGTATTTTTCATCGAAAAAACATTAAAAAAGTTTTAAAAACTCTGCCATTTTGCGTTACTCGACTGTAAAAAAAATTTAAACATTTGAATTTGAAATTTAAAGTACTTTTCGAATCTATATTGACCCTGAAGGGTAATTTTTTCATATTTGCATTTTAAAATTTCGTGTTTTTTCTAACTTTGCTGGGTTATTTTTTGGAATTTAAAAATGTTCTACAAAGTTGTAGAGCAGATAATAACAAAAATTTGGATATGTAAATACAAGGATTTTGCTTATAAACATCACGAGTTACCGCGATTTACCGAAAAAAAGTTTTGAAAAAGTTACTTTTTTCGTTTTTTTTGTTTCGTCGTCCGTGTCTGTCGCAGGTGACAATGAACGGCCATGATCAATGACGACCATCTTTTTCATATTTTTTTTCGTAAAACCGCGATAACTCGTGATGTTTATAAGCAAAATCCTTATATTTATATAAGCAAATTTTTGTTATTGTCTGCTCTACAACTTTGTAGAACATTGTTACACTCTTAAAAACAGGGCTGTGGAGTCGGAGTCGGAGTCGGAGCCGGAGTCGGTGGAGTCGGGTCTTTTTGGGGACCTGGACGAGTTTTGACTGAGTCGGAGTCGGAGTCGTCAAAACTCGAACAGCTGGAGTCGGAGTCGGAGCCGGAGTCGGCTAAATTTGATGAGCTGGAGTCGGAGTCGGAGTCGGAGCCAAAGATTTCTGATAACCCGGAGTCGGAGTCGGAGCCGGAGTCATCTTAAATTCAACAAAAAATATGTTTTTTATTGTTCAGTATTTCCTATGTAACAGCTTAATTTACAAAACAACTTATATTTTTAATTGATTTATCAGATGCCATTATGTATTTGAAGCTTTTTATTGTGATTGAAAAGCTCTAATTGTGTTATTACACTATAATCACTAAATGATAACCTCTTACCCAAGTATGTAGTATCATCATTCAAAAAAAAAATTAAAAAATATTGGTTATGTAGTCAGACTATATTTATGTTCCCTTTCAATTCAAATTTGACCAAATTTCATTCCGTTATTTCTGAAAAAAGTACACACAAAGTCATCTTTTACCCCTATAGCGAATGTAGAGGTTTTAAGTTATATAATTTTTTAGGAAAAAATTACGAGGTACATAAAAAGATTATAAATAGTAATCACTGTTTTTGCAGATCGAAAAAGAGTCACTGACAGTTTAACTTTTGTAACAAATAATCAACGATAATAACAATCTCTTACTTGGAATTCAACATGCGCATTTTGTTTATAACTGAGTCCAAGAAATCAAAGTGTTGCATTTAAAATAATTTAAACTAACAAAAAATGTTAAAAGAAGTTGCAACAAATTTGAAACAAACATTGATTGTTGATGTTGATGTTGATTTTAGGTAAACTATTTTGATAGCGTTGCAAATTATCGTTGAACAAATCTCAAGAATTCAGTACAAAAATGAACTAATAATAAAAATTATAGAACAAAATATAGGATTTTAATTTATTTTTCAAATATTATAAATAAAAAACCCAGAATCAAAATATTATCAACTGGTACGAATTTTCTCATACTGTATGTCTTACACCAATATGACGGAAGGTGATAATTATTGTAAATCAATGAACCTTATAAAAATGAAATATTTGTGACCTAGAAAATATTTTACTTGTGGATATTTGTTTTTATTATATTTTAAGTTTTTTCATATATTTTGATGGAGGCGCAAGATCATCCAAAAGCTTCGTTTTAGGTGAAGATTCACGAAGTATCGTGCACCTCCTTTTTAAAGTATATAAAATTTTAAAATCAAAATCAATTAAAAATTTCCAGGTTAAAATATTGTCCATGCCACAGATATTTGAAAAGGACATCTTAAGCATCCTTTCCACGAAGAAATTGTTTAGATACATTGATTTGCAATGTCCGAGCCACATAGCCCAGTGATAACGCTTCCGCCTCGTAAGCGGTAGATCGGGGTTCAAATCCCGGCTCGGACCAACACAACTGGTGATCTTTTCCCTTCTGGAATCGATTGCTTAGTAAAGGGAAGGTAGTGTATCGTCACAAACTGGACCTTATCACGACACCTTAGGGAAGCGACCTATGGAATGTTATCATTAACCCTAACATGTTAACATTAAGTTGAGAATGAAACTGCCACTGAATCCGCTTTGTAAATGCCGGCCCCAATACTCTTCAAGGGTGTTCCCCTCAGGAACTGGGAAAGATTTTCTTTTTATTGATTTGCAATAATAATCTCCATCAGCCATGGCGTGATGTCCATGTACGTCTTAAAAAAAAAAAAAAAAAAAAAAAACAAAAAAAAAGTTTCGTTTAAAATTGTCATTTAAAAAACAAGGTGCATTTCACTGTGCTTCTTACAAATGTCAGCCTTAAAGTTAGCAAATTGAATTTTCATGTTCAATAGATCATTCAGGCATCTTTTAGTTATTCATTTAAAAATAACAATTTAATATTTAAATTTATTAGCTTTGAAAAAAATCTTTTCAAATTTGAGGTTAAGCAAGTTAATCCAAATTTACTTACAAAACTGTTCTTCTCAAAATGCCTCTAAAACTGAAGATATTTTTGATTTCTGTTTCCATAACGTATAAAACTTGTAATCTAGAAACTTTTTCCGTTTATTTACTTTACTTAACTTTTACTTAACTTATTTCTCTTGAGAAAAACATGACGCTTAGAGAGTATTTAAATAATCCTTTTTATCAATGTTTTAAAAATAATTAACTAATAATAGATTACTAACTTTTGAAACATTTAAAAACATGTGGAGTCGGAGTTGGAGTCGGAGCCAACCATTTGTTGAAAGCTGGAGTCGGAGTCGGAGTCGGAGTCGGCTAGAGTTGGTAGGCCGGAGTCGGAGTCGGAGTCGGAGCCAGCCATTTGTTCAAAGCCGGAGCCGGAGTCGGAGTCGGAGTCAGCTAATCTGAGAAAGCCGGAGTCGGAGTTGGAGTCGGAGTCGTTTGAAATATGACCCGACTCCGCAGCCCTGCTTAAAAATAACCCTGCAAAAATAGAAAAAAAACATGAAATATTGAAATGATTTTTTTTTCTAAATGAAAAAAGATCCTTCTGGGACAATGTTGATTCGAAAAGTTTATTGAATTTCTCATAAAATAACATGTTATATTTTTTTACAGTCAAGTAACGGAAAATGGCAGAGTTTAAAAAAAAATAGTGTTTTTTTCTATGAAAAATACATTTTTTCGGAATTCTTAGTACGCTATCAAATCAGGCGTCTAATTTTACTTAAAAGTCTCTTTACTGCCAAATTTCTATCTCATCATCGTTTTAAGCTGCAAACCACCTCCTCTTTTTTCGCATGTTTAAAAATGGAAGGGGTAGCACCGCCCCTCTGTCACGAGGTATCAAAAAACGGACTTCGGATTCGTGATCAGGGACAAAAGTTACCCCTTAGGACAAAGTTTCACGCAAATCGATGAGGGGTCGGGGCAACTTTTCCCGATTTCGTGTGGGTTGGTGAAGAATTGTGTGTGTGTGTGTGTGGTCCAATCCAATACCCGCTAACCGGTAGCGAAATTATGGGAAAGTATAGTTTGTATCAGACTTTGTATATACCGAATGCTGATACAACATATCTCAGTCCCGGGTATTAGGTGGTGATAGCCCTCGCGCAGCTTCCAACGACACGTTTCAGAATGACAGAGCTCCTTGCGGTCCAATTCCGAGGTCGCTGGGCATTGTTCGGCCCCGCCTAAACATAGAAGCAAGCATCTGAAGGAAACTCGATCTATATTTAGACTTCCAATCCCCTCAGGCAAATTAGGGATCAGCGCGTATTTAATAATATGAGAAGAAGAGACAACATGTTTCAACACTACACACTAAAAAATTATGAATATTACATTGAACAGAATTCCAAATCAGACTTAAAAACTAAACATGTACATGAAAATAAGATGTAAAATTATGTTTGATTTGATGCATTCTGTCAAATTTCTCTTTGAAACAGAAAACAGAATATCACATATGAAAATAAATTATGTTTGACTTCATATTACGTCTAATTTGATGCACATGATTGGAGCGTGTTTTGAGACGTAATTTTCAATCTAGAAGAACACAATTTTAATATAATATAATTGATCTCCGTTAGCAGTGCAAGCGAGCTGTCAGCATGTCAGCCATCTTTGTTTCGTTGCAAAATTCTCATCGGTTCAGTTCGGTTTTTACTCGAAAGAAATTTAAGATTTTACGGCAACTATCTCATCCAATTAACTTAATCCAAGGTGAGTACGCTAAACGAGCATCTCTAAATGAGTGAAAGAATGTAGTTTGTTTATTTTTTCAGCCGGGTCGAATCCCAGCGCGACTTCAAATCTGAGCTTCCTGAAGAGAAGCAAACGCAAGTGGACAGGACCGGTCAAGAAATGCTGCTGAACTTGGGCAACAGCCGCTTTAGCCAAGCTGGCCGTGGCCACCAGCAATGTAATGCTCGTGTTCGGAGTCGAATTGGACAGAAAACGCCACATCTTTTTCACCGCGAATCTTGAGCTGCCGGGCACACCAAATCAAAGAACCGGGAATCTAGGCGTTCGTCGGTCTGAACGTTCGAGGTATCCCGCCGGTACCAGCCATAGGCGATTACAAGAGGTCCGAGGTGTTGTCGGAGAATTGGCCGATATCGAACGAGATGAAGGAAGCAAAACGAGACCGCAAGAAGTGCCACCTGATCAGTGTTCTGTAAATTTTTGTTGACCTAGGACCACAACGGAACATCTTGCAAGCAGATATAGTGAAATGAAGAAATATTGTCAATAGTGCAAGTGCTCAATATTGAAGAATAATACTGCTTTTTTATGTGTCGACTACCGTGAAAATAAACTACTTAAAAATTTATGAAAAAAACGACTTTTTTGTTATTCCTAACCTGAAAAGTAAAACCCATTTGCATCTGGTTCCAGACCATTAAAATTACATCAATTTGAAATTACATCAACTAATATTAGGGGAAGGTAAAATTCAATGCACGAAAAGGAGCCTCAATCGGATCGTGTAATTTTCAAATCTGATGTAATTTTCACGGGTCCCCCACAGACCGTTATTATGAAGAAAAAATTTCCACCCAAACCAATGATTGGACATGGTTTCTGGGACCATTCTGCACCTCTGGGCCAAGTTTCAAAATATTTGCCGGCAGAAATTTCGAATACGGTCAGTTTTAGTATTTTTAGTTGAAATTAAGGGAAATCACATGTAAAATGCATAGGAAAACTTCAAAGTTTCAATGCTTAAACTCTGAAACGTTACTGATCATGGTTTTAAATTGTACTTACATGTAGCAAAATGATATAAAACGATTTACGGAACTGACTTAGCCGGATTAAGCCGTAGTTAAGTGACTTAAGTACATTATTTACAAGTTTATATCTAAATATTTTTTAAATCTCCTACATTAGGCAATTTTAAGTCTAGGAAGACTAGATTGCATAAAAATAATTAAAATGGGGTGACTTTAAGCCAAGGGGTGACAATGTACAAAAGATTGTTTTGATAAGCATTAAGTTTATGTCAATATTTGTTTGTAGACTGCTTAATTTGGTCTATTTATGTTCCCAAACCCAAAAATAATTTGATGATATTGCTTCGCAGATCGCAAATTAATATGTTTGAATAGGCCTATTGATTTTAAATCACCTATAAGTGACAGATTTAAAAATGCTGCGCACATGTTCCAGTTCTGAATCGATTCGTTCTGAATATAAATAAAAGAAAAACAATTATGTGACGTGTCAAGTTTGTAATAAAAAATCACATTGTTTTGTTTTAAAACGTTTAGAAATTTGAATGAAATGCAGTGAGTATTTCAGCTGTAATTTAGCTCAAACATTTTTGTTGCCCTGTATAATGATTATAATTAGCAAAAGTTTAATGGCACAACTTCCCACAGGATTAATATCTCAAACTAATTATGATTTTGCAAAATTGCAGGTAATCATCACAAAAACTGTATTTTATAATTGATTAATGTATTGTTGATACAGTTTGATCATCAATGAAATTCATCAAAACTTATTATTGATCTACTACTTTTACTGATAATATATTTAGTTAAAACAAAACCTAATCCTGTCTCATGTGAAAACACAACCACTCATCCACTATTTTAACAATCCTGACATATCTTAAGAAAATGTGAAAATAGTATAGTCTGATATGTATAGGTTATTGAACTTATAAATATTTACATATGAAGGACGATTTAAGTTTTCAATGTAGTTTGTGTCTTAAAACTCTTGTCAGGCTAGGTTTTTATTTAACTTTTTATGGAATTTTTCAAAATTGTGGGAGAGGACAACAATATTTGCAATGAGTAATCCTTATAATTCAAGCTTATCGAGCTTGTTGTTAAGCTATTTAGTTATTAAACAAACGTAAAATTTGGTACAATGTCACCCCTTGGCTCAAAGTCACCCCATTTTAATTATTTTTATGCAATCTAGTCTTCCTAGACTTAAAATTGCCTAATGTAGGAGATTTAAAAATATTTAGATATAAACTTGTAAATAATGTACTTAAGTCACTTAACTACGGCTTAATCCGGCTAAGTCAGTTCCGTAAATCGTTTTATATCATTTTGCTACATGTAAGTACAATTTAAAACCATGATCAGTAACGTTTCAGAGTTTAAGCATTGAAACTTTGAAGTTTTCCTATGCATTTTACATGTGATTTCCCTTAATTTCAACTAAAAATACTAAAACTGACCGTATTCGAAATTTCTGCCGGCAAATATTTTGAAACTTGGCCCAGAGGTGCAGAATGGTCCCAGAAACCATGTCCAATCATTGGTTTGGGTGGAAATTTTTTCTTCATAATAACGGTCTGTGGGGGACCCGTGATTTTGTGTTTCATATGACGCTCCAGTTATGTGCATCAAATAGACATAAAATTACACGATTATTTTTTGGTGTGTACGGATCAATTCACTGCTAGAGTGCAAACCTTCTGATAGCCGACTGCTTAGCGTCCCAGACCACCAATCCTAAGGTGTGAGTTCGAATCCCACCTGATTCATTTTAGTTTTTATTCATATTCAAATTCCTGATTCCAAATTTGAAAGGTACCGACCGGGATTTGATCCCTGAACCTTCTGCTTGGGAGACAGAAGCCGTAACCATTAAGCCACAGAGCCAGTTGTCGTGTGGGTTGGCGAAGAATTACCCCAAAACTTTTTATTGAGTCAAAAGTAAACTTGAACACAACCTTGCAAATATTTTTTAAACATATTGGAGTGGATGTAAAATTAATCGGAACTGGCCCATTTTTCAGTTTTCTGCCACATATAAGATCATTAATTTCTGTTGATACCTAGATAATTACACACCACAGCAAAAATATTGCTTTGGTATATTTTCCGCGTATGAAAAAAAATTACGTTGTTTTTCTTGAACGATGAAAACTTTTTTATTCTTGTGTGAGTTTCAACTCGCAAAAAACCATGTATTCGTTTAAAAATTTGATTTTTCAAAATTTATCAGTTCGAGAAAACCGTAATCGTAGGTTGATTCTCATCCAGTCGGCTTGGGTTCGATTCCAGACGGTCCCGGTGGCATTTTTCGCCATCCGTCGAAAAAAAAAACGAAACTATTGGCACTACGCCCCCCGGGGCATGGCCTTCCTCTAACGAGGGATTTCTGCTCCAGCGCCTCTGACGAGACAGGAGAAACCGGGACCGACGTTTTACTTCACCATCCGATAGAAGCTCAGTGGATAAGGCGGGAATCGAACCCGCGTCTCATAGCATCATCGGGATCGGCAGCCGAAGCCGCTATCCCTGCGCCACGAGACCATCGAATGGGGAAGTAAATGTTGTCCCCTGTCTAACCTATAGGGTTAGGTCAATAGCACAGTCCAGGTGTAGGAGTCGTCTCCCTGGGTCCTGCCTCGGTGGAGTCGCTTGTAGGCAGTTGGACTCACAATCCAAAGGTCGTCAGTTCGAATCCCGGGGTGGATGGAAGCTACGGTGTAAAAAGAGGTTTGCAATTGTGTGTGTGTGTGTGTGTGTAACACTCAGTGTGTGTGTGTGTGTGTGTGTGTGTGTGTGTGTGTGTGTGTGTGTGTGTGTGTGTGTGTGTGTGTGTGTGTGTGTGTGTGTGTGTGTGTGTGTGTGTGTGTGTGTGTGTGTGTGTGTGTGTGTGTGTGTGTGTGTGTGTGTGTGTGTGTGTGTGTGTGTGTGTGTGTGTGTGTGTGTGTGTGTGTGTGTGTGTGTGTGTGTGTGTGTGTGTGTGTGTGTGTGTGTGTGTGTGTGTGTGTGTGTGTGTGTGTGTGTGTGTGTGTGTGTGTGTGTGTGTGTGTGTGTGTGTGTGTGTGTGTGTGTGTGTGTGTGTGTGTGTGTGTGTGTGTGTGTGTGTGTGTGTGTGTGTGTGTGTGTGTGTGTGTGTGTGTGTGTGTGTGTGTGTCTGTGTGTGTGTGTGTGTGTGTGTGTGTGTGTGTGTGTGTGTGTGTGTGTGTGTGTGTGTGTGTGTGTGTGTGTGTGTGTGTGTGTGTGTGTGTGTGTGTGTGTGTGTGTGTGTGTGTGTGTGTGTGTGTGTGTGTGTGTGTGTGTGTGTGTGGTCCAATCCAATACCCGCTAACCGATAACGATATTATGGGAAAGTATAGTTTGTATCAGACTTTGTATACGCCAAATGCTGATACAACATATCTCAGTCCCGGGTATGAGGTGGAGAGCGAGTTGTGGCGCTATAACCACGGCAAATAGTGTCCAGGGCATTCGCGGAAATTCAATGTCCCATCCCAGAGGGTCCCGGAGTACCAAACCTTCTTAGCATGGTGCTCCCAACGAATACAACCAAAATCTCGGAGCGTATGGTGGTGTGTCCCCACGCTTCTTCCTCCCCTGTCGATTCAGAATTGTGTTGTTGTTCGAACACTCAGTGCTCAAACTCAACCCAATTACGAGTCATCTCTGCGATACGGCTTTACGCAGTAGGCCTGGCCGCTTTAACGCTTGTGATGTCTCAATGCATTTCAATGCAATGGCGCACTACAAATGTTAATAAATGACAAGAAGTGTGCTAGGCGTCATCTAACCTAAGGCACTCTCCAGGATCCCTTCGAAAGAGGACCCCGTGGCGCGGTGGTTAGCGGCTTCGGCTGCCAATCCCTCATGTGTGCTAAGGGGCCCGGGTTCGATTCCCGCCCATCTCCTCTGGGTGTTCTGTGTTTGTCCCGTTAGTTAGTAAATTCAGTCTGAAAAGACGGTGTGATAATTTAAAAGATTGGCTGCGCTAGGGTCTGATTAGATTAGATTAGATTAGATTAGATTAGATTACATTAGATTAGATTAGATTAGATTAGATTAGATTAGATAAGATTAGATTAGATTAGATTAGATTAGATTAGATTAGATTAGATTAGATTAGACTTTGTATATGCCGAATGCTGATACAACATATCTCAGTCCCGAGTATTAGGTGGTGATAGCCCTCGCGCTGCTTCCAACTCCTTGCGGTCCAATTCCGAGGTCGCTGGGCATTGTTCGGCCCCGCCTAAACATAGAAGCAAGCATCTGAAGGAAACTCGATCTATATTTAGACTTCCAATCCCGTCAGGCAAATCAGGGATCAGCGCGTATTTAATATGAGAAGATAACATGTTTCAACATTACGGATCAATTCACTGCTGGAGTGTAAACCTTCTGATGGCCGACTGCTTAGCGTCCCAGACCACCAATCCTAAGGTGTGAAGTTCGAATCCCACCTGATTCATTTTCGTTTTTGTTCATATTCAAAGTTCAAATTCCTGATTCCAAATTTCAAAGGTTCCGGCTGGGATTTGATCCCTGAACCTTCTGCTTGTGAGGCAGAAGCCGTAACCATTAAGCCACGGATCCGGTTGTGTAAAAAGAGGTTTGCAATTGCCTCAAAAATCAAATTTTCGGACACCTAGTTTCGAGTAGGAATCTCGCAATCGAGAACGCCAAGGCAATGCTGTAGAGTGAATAATTTGATTTTTTGTTATTTGAATCCCGTAATCGTGTATTCTGCACTTCACAACCCATTTTCAGTTTTTTGTTGGAGATTGTGTCTTATCCATCAAACCCTGCTAGAAGTAGCTACTATCTCTCTGTTTTATTTTCTCTTTTATGCAGATCTCAAGGCTTGGTGTTCCAGATCATTCCAAGACGGGTTGGTTGCTCTACTCGTCCGGATGTTTGGTAAGCATTATTTTGTTATGCTCCCTCCATACTAGAGTGATCCGTACTTCAAGAAACAAAACAGACAATTTGGAGTTTTTTTAACAAGGTTTAATCTAATCTAACCTAACCTTAGCTCAACAAATCTTTCGAGGGCTTTCTTTTGGCTATTGCAACCGTCTTGTGTCAGGAGTATTCAAAAACGCACAAATAGCAATAAAAGGTTCATTGGACCTTTAAAAAAAACTCCAGAAATGTTATATTTGATATACAGAATGGAATTGGCTAATTCTTTACCAACTAACACGTAAACGGAAAAAGTTTCCCGATCCCTCTTTGATTTGCGTGAAACTTTGTCCTAAGGGATGTTTTTGCTCCTTGATCACAAATCCAGGGTTCATTTTTCGATATCTCGTAACGGAGGTGCGGAACGACCCCTTTCAGTTTTGAACATTCGAAAAATATGTGTTTTATAAAAAATGTAGCCTGAAGCGGTGTTGATTTGCAAATTCGTGATCAGAGACCAAAATTACGCCTTAGGACAAAGTTTTGCGCAAATAGAATAGGGGTCGGGGCAACTACTTTTGAGTTGGTGGAGAATGACCCAATTCGCTTTGTGGGTCTCTGACGTTTATTTAGATTTTGAATCGTTTCTCTAAAAAATCTGCACATTCATTATTGTTTTATTGAAAACTTTACAGAACTAAGGACGTTTTGGGGAGTCATATGAAAGTGGATCACACTACTGCGCATCGAACATATGAGCGCAGCCTAAATTAAAACATATTCGAGCCTTGGCGGCTGGTAGGCCAATTATCCGGAGGTGGATCGGCGGATCATCCATTATCAGTCTCGATATAATGATATTACGCAAGCGTCCGTTTCGCATTTCGCATCGGCGTCTCGATTCGCGCATCATCAGCGGTGGTCCCATTGCATTTGGGGTGCTGGCGCCGGTTGATTTCCGGAAAAATGGGGACCATGCGTGATGTGGGTAGTTTCCACTTTAGTGGCGTGATGGGGTACGTGTTATCGAATCGCGATCATTGGTTCCCTGGCATGATATCAGAGCATGATGAGAGTAATCATGCCCATGATAAGCTTATTTGGAGGGGTTAACACAATGATTGGGGTAGGAGTATTACCTCTTGGAGGTGGCATCACTCGATGATTTGGATAGTTTTATATTCGTGGTAGGAAATTCAAATTGTATGACAGTGGAAGGGTTATTTAAGATTGCCAACTTTTGAAATGAAATTGTACTAAAATTGTAAACAAAATGTTCATGAATGATTTTATAAAAAATATCTTTTTATTAGTTTAATTTAAAAAAAAATGCTAGTAAGAAATTATTATTTCTTCTAAAAAACAAAGAAACATTTCAAGTATATTTTAATCTGACTTTTCATAATGTAAACAATTCAGTCATTAGCAAATAAACAAGGTGTTTCAAGCATTGTTCCTCTTGACCCAACAGCTTGCTCGTCTTGCCCAATAAACTGTAGATATTTTTATGGTGCAAAATTTGATGTTTTAAAACTTTTCCCAACAAAGTCAGTTTTTTCCGAATATAATTTGCTCGTTTTAACTAACTGACTGAGTAGTTGATGCCGAATTACAGTTTTTTCTACAAAGAAACATTATGTTATGTTATTGTTGATTATGTTATTGTTATTGTTATTAAGTTATCTGGAACTTTCAGTGATTCATGAAGAATGTTATCACTGGAAGTTCATAGATGTGAAGTTATGATATTCATTCATTATTATCTTAATTCATTCCAAACATTCTTCCAGCTACCACTACAAATTATTTTCCTAAACGTTGTGACTGATCGTAAATGATCAAAACTTACGGCCACGTTCAAGGTTGCCAAGTGGAGCAATAAACCAAAGCATAGCTCCAGCTAAACTCAAGTGGCCAAATGAGAGTGAAATTGTTTCAACTCCCCAATGATAGAGACTCTTATTCACTGAATTATTATTGCACTCCCGTGATGACGCCTGACTAAATCCAGTCTGCGGAGAGCCGGCTGATGGCTCCATGAATTCAACCGCGGTGGGGTCTCTCATTAACACACTTTTTTTCCAGGGGGGCCAGGCCAAACTCACTTTTACGACAATCGGTAATTAAAGTATTTCGCTGCCGAGGCTGATTGGGCTCTATTCAGCATCGCCATAGTAAACTGGAAAGCAGTCCAATCTACATATGTAGGAGATTTGTAACGGGGAATCTTTTGAAAGAGGGAAATAAATAAGAAGAAGAAAATTGAGGTCTCGCAAATTTCCCATAGTGTTCCACGGGCAGCAAATTGCCACGGCGGACTCTCCAGTGATAAATGAGAACCCATTTCAGCACAAGTGGTCTCCTATCACCGATTCCGGATGGTGTGGGTCACCCAAATTTATCGAGGATTGGAAAAGTTTCACTTCGCAGCAGCTCAAATTAATAATGTGGCATTTCGGTTGAAAGTGAGATTTACCATAATAAAATTCCTAAACGCCACGGATCGGTTCGGCAATAATAGACAACGGCGAACATATGAAATGCAGGCTTTATGACATTTTATAATCGTCCAATTCGAAATGTAGCTTTCAAAAGGAGGTTTGGCTCGTTCGTTGATGCCACGGCTCAGCTAGATCCGGTCAGGGGTTTTACGTAATTTGCCACAAAAATTTCACCTGCGAATCTTCGGTTCAAACAAAAAAAAACGTAAGCAAAATAGCAGCAGCATCAGCACGTGATTGCAATGTTCATCTCATCCACACATCAAAGAGATGTGTGGCGGTACAGGGGTCATCGACGGGGTTCAGATTCGGTGAACGCGGTGACATTTAACTAATTGGAAACGAAAGTCAAATGTTGAATTATAATGTATTTAAAAAAATAGCAACATTATTAGTTGAAAGAGTGAAAAACCTTCGAGTTTCTACCCGTCGTTTGAAGTAATTGTAATCATTTACCATTAATTAACAGAAAATATAACTTGATTTTTTATCATCAGAAATATCATATTACTTTCAAAACTCTGACCGTTTTGTAAAGTTCAATGTTTGATTAAATAATTCTTTTGAAACATTTTAATTATAAAAAGCATATTGACGTTCGATTACGGCGTCTTAAAAATAGCATGCAGGTGATCTATCAAACATATTTAAAAAAAAGTTCGGCATTTTTGAAGAAAATAATTGTAAACGCTTTAAATTCGTCAAAGTATGATAAATGTGGGCTGGAAATGTTCTTATCGACAAAATTGAATTATATTGGATTCCCTGCTAATACATGAATCTGTAAATTTCTGCTATAAACTCTATGTAAATATCTTAAGCAATTATGCGCACCCGTTTGAGTGTAGCAAGAATAAGGGGGTGCGCATGGTTGCTTAACAAGATTCCATAACATTTAAACCCAAATTTACAATTTTATTTATTGGGAAGGAATTCAATCAAACTCAATTTTATGAATTAGAGTGTATTTATGAGACTCAAATCTATCAAACCATGACGAAACTGAAGCGTTTACTGACATTGAATTAAAACTGTAGAATTGTGTGATTTGTTTATAAAGTGAAAATCTGCTAATTGGATTGAAAAGGGATCCATTTTACCCGCTTAACATATTGGAAATTTCCCCCATTTATTTATGTTTAAAGGCCGAACCTAATTTTGTTTCAAGTTTTTGTCACACGTCCTTTTTCCAATTTCTAGTATAAATCAAGGGAACAATATAATGCGTACCCAAAATTTAAATTAACAATTGTAGATGAGCAAATCTCTACGACATCGGTCTTATATTAATTTTTGTGTTTTTCAATCCGGCTGAGTCTTTTATGGTGCTATCGGTATGCCCAAAGAAGCAATTTTGCATCATTAGTTTGTCCATATAAATTCCTATACAAATTTGGCAGCTGTCCATACAAAAATGGTGTATGAAAATTCAAAAATCTGTATCAGTTAAAGGATTTTTTTGATCGATTTGGTGTCTACGGCAAAGTTGTAGATATGACTATACTGAAAAAAAAAAATGATACACCGTTAACAAAAAATATGTCTTTTTTATTAAACTTTTTGTAACTTGAACTTGATTTGCAAAAACATTATTTTTATTTTTGTTTATTTTTTTATATGATAGGATATGGGGACATCAAATGTCAACTTTTTAGAAATTTCCAGGTTATGCAAAAAATCTTTGATCGAGATAAAAAAAAAAAAAAATTTGAATCAAAACTGATTTTTTCAAAAACATTTTTTTCAACTTCATTTTCTGGTGTAAGATTTAATTTGCAAACAAAATTTACTTCAGTGAAATTTTGATGAAGTGCATCGTTTTCAAGTTAAAGCTGATTCTATGTAACTTTTTTGAAAATAGTCGCAGTTTTTAATTTTTTTAACTAGTGCACATGTTTGCTCATTTTTGAAAAAAAAAAAATTTTAAGTGCTGACAAAATTCTCTTTAGTTGCTGAGATAGTGCTATGCAAAGTTTAAAAAACTGGGAAATTGATGTTTTCTAACCCATGCAGACGGAAATAACGTGGGAATAACATTTTTTTGATATTTGAAAATACTAGGCCAATAACATTTTATGTTATTTATAACAAGATTTGTTATTCGCCGTTATTTTTTTTTTGTTATTGGATTGTTATTGTTATAACAGACTAATAACATTTTGAGTTATTCTTCGAACAAATCTTTGTTTTTCTTTTTGTTATTTTAACTACTAATCCGATCATCCCAATAACAGTTGGAGTTATTTTTCCATAACAAAAAATGTTATTTTCAAGTTGTTTTTGCTTTCAATCAATATCCGACCAATAACAAATTTTGTTATAATAACATAAACTGTTATTACACTCTTATGCAAAAAATGGATTTTGCAAGAATATTCCATAACATTTTTTTTATTTAAACAGTATTTGTTATTGAAATGACATGAATTTTGTTATTACCGTCTGCCCGGGAAGTCTCATTCAAACAACCCACCATTTTCTAAATCAAATTATGAAATATTCGTGATTTTTTTTTGAAAACAATATTTAAAAAAAAATAATTCTGGACTAATATTTCCAACGGGCGTAATCTTGCCTTTCCCATTCCCTCCCCCTAATAACAATACTTCCAAACTAATTTAAAAAAAAAAATGTATGGAGCGTAACACGACCTCCGACCCCCTTCCCTTCAACTGCGTTATGTAATAAAATAACGCTCCCTTTAAGAATTGAAACAAATTTTGATCGGTAAAAGATAATTATAATTATAATAATTTATGAAGCATTTTGTGATTCTTTGTTTCAGACCTTGAAAATTTAGGTTGAAATTTAAAATTCAAAACCAGTTTTTAACGAATTACGTACATCCAACTTTAATTTGAAATATTTACCGACTCCATTTGATACGAAGACTGGCTCGGTTTGTCTTGTTTTATCCTGAATGTTATTTTTTATGGAGCAGGGCTGCATACTCTTCTATATTTTCATTGATCTCGATAGCTGCTGTAAGCAGTGCTTAGTATTTTCTGTAAATTATATTTCTTGACTTTTTTAGTAGGTCCTATAAACAAATGTAAACATTGAGTGTATCCCTTTCACATCTAATGTCAATGCACATGGGAGAAAGTGGAATGCTCTCAATGTTTACATTTGTTTATAGGACTGAATAAAAAGTTAGGATTTCTATTTCCATTTAAATTTTTGAAATTACGCTCTATTTATTATTTTTTAATTGTCTATTCTTACCTAATCTTACACAGATACCTCAACCACCACCAGAAAGTGTCTCGAAAGATACCAGACACAGCTCATGGTGGCTTTTGTCCACCTCCAAAAAAGAAAAATAACAAAATAACTTTGGAAAACTGAACAATACCGTTGAAAATCTTAACGTTACATCAACCTTTTTTCATTTATTTTTTTAAACAAACAATAGAAACACTATGTAATTGATGGGACAGATTCCGATTCTTCCGAATGTTGGTAGAATTCTCAATTTCTCCTTAGGATCTTCCTTAACAAAAAAATAAACAAATCTAAAACTTTCGGAGATTTACAACTGTATTTCGAAATTGATTTTAAGACAAAACTTGCATATTTTACCCTACTTAATAACTGAGAAAAAAAGCTTTCTGAAACATTGCATTGTATCAAAACAAGCATAATCGTCAATGTCAGCGAGAGAAATGAGCTTTCACTTTCTTCCAATTTTCACACACTTATGCTTTCTTTCCGAACTCGTATCCAAGAGAAAGCTCAACATGATCACGTGAAACGATACTGCAAATAAATGAAACGCCCGCTGGGTATGCAACATGTTTCACCATTTCTTCATTTCTAATTTTACCTTTCTGTTTCGTTCCGTTTTGGGCGAAAAGCAGTTCATACTTTTCAGCCTTTCTCTACGGAAGCTCCGTGAGCTTTTGGGCTCAGCACCAGGGGCACTGTTGCCTACTCAAACTACACAGAAACACAAGACATCTTTCTCCAACGTATTTTTTTCGTGTAAAGATATTACTTTTGTTTCACTGCCAATATTTCAACTAACTATAGGTTAACAGTTTTAAAACGGTTTGGAATGGCACCCTTCACTTGATGAATCTTTTTGGTAACAATTGTCCAATTACTTGCAAGGTTATGAAAATCTGCATGAATTGAAGATTGTCAATAAGGACGACATAAATTACATCATAAAATTACAACAAATTTAAGACACGTTTGATTAAAAATTGTAAATTCTTCAGAGCTTTCAAGACAGCTCTAATAAATTTTGGAGCAGAAATTTGTTAAATTTGTATGTCGATGCTAATTTTTATATGCAACGGTAAAAACACGATCAATAACTATTTCTGTATATTTTTTTTCATCTGAATGCAAAAAAAAAAATAAAAAAAATACAAGACAACATTGTACGGTGGATCAACTTCGCCCCTTGGAGGAACTTCTTTCTTTGCATTGTTTTAAGTTTTTATCATGCATTAATAGTTATTTAAAATATGTTTTGCTTCTGAAGCCTATTTTTATTGCTTGTTAAGGCCTGATCTACAACCTTCAATTATTTTGATTTGCCTTCTTGATGATTTCTTTTTTCCTAGTCACTTTTTTTGTAAAAAAAAAAGCTCTCAAATATCTTCAGGGAGGTTAAAATTAATATTTATTATCTAAAATTAAAACTTTTATATTTGACCCTAAAACTAAATAAATTTGCATCACTAAACATGTTTAACCAATAGCTTGACAATGTACTATTAACCGGCTCCGTGGCTTAATGGTTACGGCTTCTGCCTCACAAGCAGAAGGTTCAGGGATCAAATCCCGGCCGGTACCTTTGAAATTTGGAATCAGGAATTGAACTTTTAATATGAACAAAAACGAACATGAATCAGGTGGGATTCGAACTCACACCTCCGGATTGGTGGTCTTGGGACGCAGAGCAGTCGGCCATCAGAAGGTTTACACTCTAGCAGTGAATTGATCCGTAGTGTTGAAACATGTTATTATCTCTTTCTCATATTAAATACGTGCTTTATCCTCCAGAGCAAGCAGCAGTTAAGTGCTCAGAGCTCTAAAAGTTTTTTTAATTTTCCGCCGTAATCGACCTTGATTACCCGCGAGTTTGCTTCACCAGCATGCCGAAGGCCAGCCGTGGCCGTGGCAGTTCGAGTGCGGCCTCGAAAAACCCGCGAAGTTCGTCTACCGGCCGAGTGCAAAAAGGTAAACAAAACAACGCCGCCGCGTCGTCCGCCATCGCGCAGGGGAGCGTGTGCGCTGATGGATTCAATCCGGAGTTATTACACGCTAATTACCGTGTCCAGGATTGCAGCCCTACACCCAAAGTTAAAGAACGAGGGGATAGTCCTCACGAAAAGAAACGTGAGGAAAGTGCTATATTGCGAGAGTATAGTCCTCTCGCGTGTTCATTCGTTCATTGGAACAGTTCATCCTATGAGTGGCTTATATGGACAAACGACCGCCACTTAGTCACCGAACCATGGTGGCCCATACGGCAAAGGCACGGTTCAATATGCCGAAGGTTTTGGGCTCGTGTCTCGGTACCGGTACTTTTTTTTTGATAGATGAACTTTTTTGGAAAATGAACCATGAGTAAATTACTCTGGGTAATTTCGGGATTTATCCTCTCCGTCCGCACACAGTACCATTTTACTACCGAATCGTGCTCTTTATTCTCTCGTATGCCGATGCCCAATTCTGGGTGTATAAGAAACAGACTCCGTTCAGGTACTTCCGGCAATCAACATCTGCCAACATTCCCACCAGTAACAAGTTCGCGAGACTGAGTGACGAGGAAACCAACAACAACAACACCGACGGTAGCAGCACTACCGATAATTCTCCGAAGGAACGGCGACCACCTCCAATTTTTGTTTTGGATACGTTGGCGGACGATGTTGACGAGTTGCTGGAAGGCCTCCAATATAGTCTGAAAATTGGAAAATCGAAAGTACAAGTGATTACTTTCAACAAAAAGAATTTCGACCTGGTGGTGAAAGAACTGAAGTGTAGCAACTTCAAGTTCTACACATTCGATCCAGCTGATAAGACCGCGGTTAAGGTAGTCCTGCAGGGCTACCAAGACCGCCCAATCGCCGACCTGAAGGAACACCTCTCGGGTGCCGGAATAACGCCACGGGAGATAAAAGTGCTCTCGCGCAAGACAACAGTCACAGGTACGCACACTCTGTACCTGTTGTACTTCGACCGCGGCACCGTCAAAATCCAAGACCTGCGACGGACTAAGGCGTTGGACGGTTTTTGGGTAAACTGGCGGTTTTACTCCAAAAATCCAATGGACGTAGCGCAATGCCACCGTTGCCAGAAGTTCGGCCACGGCTCGCGGAACTGCAACCTCCCGCCCCGCTGCGTGAAGTGCGGTGAAACACACCTCTCGGAGAAGTGTGCACTGTCGTGCAAGGCGGACTTGGAAGACAAGGCAGAGCACACCAAGGCGCGCATTAAGTGCGCCAACTGCGACGGCAACCATACCGGTAATTACCGCGGATGCGTCGCGCGCAAGGCGTACCTCGAGGAGCAGGAAAAGAGGAAGAAGAAAGCAGCAGCATCCCACCTTTCTCAGCGGAATACGAGCGCAACCGTTCCTGCAGCTGGACAGCTTACGGTTCCCTTAAACAACTCAGCGTTCCCTCCTGGATGGGGGCGATCGTTCGCTGCCGGTAGCGGTGATGCGGCCCAGCAAGAAGTAACCGAGGAAGATCTATTCACCTTGCCGGAGTTTTTGCTCTAGCGGGTGAGATGATGACGCGGTTCCGGACCTACCGTAACAAGGCGGAGCAATTTCTAGCCCTCGGGGAGCTAATGATTAAGCACATCTACAATAGATAAAAAACTGTGATCTAGTTTAAGCTTTTTTTATTTCTATCCCCTTTCGTTTGCAATTTCAGTAAGTTTTTTCTAAATTTTTTCTTACTTTTGGTAATCTCTTAGTCATAAGCAATAATCGTTCCAAAATGGATTGAGATTTAACACACAGTTGAAAGGAACTCCAAAACTCTGTTATGTACTGCAAATGAACTAATTGTAACATGATTATTCACTAATAAAACCGAATTGAATTGAAAAAAAAAAAAATACGCGCTGATCCCTGATTTGCCTGAGGGGATTGGGGAAGTCTAAATATAGATCGAGTTTCCTTCAGATGCTTGTTTCTATGTTTAGGCGGGGCCGGACAATGCCCAGCGACCTCGGAATTCGACCGCAAGGAGCTCTGTCATTCTGAAACGGGTCATTGAAAGCAGCGCGAGGGCTATCACCACCTAATACCCGGGACTGAGATATGTTGTATCAGCATTCGGTATATACAAAGTCTGATACAAACTATACTTTCCCATAATATCGCCCATAATATCGGTTAGCGGGTACACTAAAACCCCGGTTTACGCTCAGGCGTTACGCTTTGTATTTCGTCAATTTCTCTGGAACGACGCAATATTTTTGCAAACTTTTGAAGCGATTTATACGTCTTGTGCAGATCTACAAATTGCTTTCAAAAGAATGTAAAAACATTACACTGTTTTCGAGAAATCAACCAAACAAAAAGCGTAACGCCTGCGCGTAAACGGGGGTTTTAGTGTATTGGATTGGACCACACACACACACACACACACACATAGCTTGACAATGTGCTATTCTTATTTAAAATCTTTGGCAGTTTTTTTATTAGATGATTTAAATATAGTTAATAGTGAAACAAATAGTGCTTTGTAAGCGGATGATTCTGGGTTCGATTCCCATCTGCTGCAACCTTCCATCGGATGAGGAAGTAAAATGTCGATCCCGGCCTTGGTTGTTAGGCCGTTAAGTCATTCCAGGTGTAGGAGTCGTCTCCATGCCAAAAGTACAAACAACACACCAAACCAAGCCTACTCCGGTGGAATCGCTGGCGGCGGTTGGACGAGCAATCCAAAGGTCGTCAGTTCAAACACTGGGGTGGAAGGTCCCTTGGAGTAGAAAGAGGTTTGGGTGCTCTCCTCATTCAAGCTTTCGGACTCCTAATTTCGAGCAGAAACTTGCAATAGAGACCACAAAAGACCCGGGGGTCGTTAATGTGGATGGTTTTGTTTTTTTTTTTTTTTTTTTTGATAATAGTGAAACAGTTTTTGATTTTCTAAATATGGTTAAAAATATCGTCGTTTTGAAAGCAAATGCTTATATTTTAAATTATTTTTTTTTAATCTTCCAAGAAGGTTTTATGTCAATTGGATAATGCTACTGGAGATTGAAAAATATATTTGAATTTTACGCTTTTAAAAATAGTAAATTTTACTTAAAGTTTCACTTTCATTTCTCCCAACTCCAGAAGGCAAATTCAGTCATTAAAAACCGCTTGAGCTTTTGGGTTCCCTGCATGGGAGTTAGTTTGACGATAAGCAATAAAAGAACCCCCCCAACCACAAACCACGCTTAGACGAACCACAAAAAAGTACCAGTAACTAAAAAAAGCCAGTTGTTCCCGCGCAATTGTACTCGAGCCAAAACAAAAATAATAATAAAAAAAAAAACAACCACCACACATAATGGTCATTTCCTCCGCGACTGGACGCGCGACGATAAAGTTTCTGGGTGTCTTTTTTCACTTCTTCTGGGGAAGCGAAAAAGGTAATGTTTGTGACGTTTTACGTGAACTTTAATTCGTAAGTCGCAAGTTCAAAGCGAGCAACTTGGGCAGCGGTGGCGGTCACATCCACATGGGCGCGGTTACTTTGGAGTTGTTAACCCTCAAAGGGTCTATGTTAGAGTTATGATTTGAAGCATTTTATTAAATGTTAAAAACTTTAATTTGAAGAATACTCATGAAACTTGTGAAATATCGTCCAATATGTCATAAATAAAACTCTTTTAAAAAACTTTAATTCAGGAAAACAACGTTAAATAATAGAAGTATGGAGAAGAAATAATGATCAAAGTTACCTTCATAACCGAAAGAAGTTGGGCAGTAGAGGGTTAAAACTTTTCATCGCCTAAAATCCCAGCTCACAAGTTGTGCCGAGGGTGAAAAGTGAAAGTTTAGAATTGTCTTTCTATTTCAGTTTTGGAAGGGGGCATTGAAATGGAAAGGGGTGTAATTAAAGGTGCTCGTTATGTGTGTGGAAGCTTTTTTTTTTGCCTTGGTATTATGCTGCAACATAAAGTAGCATAGTCAAACGCACCTCTGCTGCTGGCTTGTGAACTTTGCAGACTGTGAAGAACATCCCCACCGACGTAATGTCTATTCGTCGTGTGTACTTTCTTCGGACTTGGAAAATAGATGGTGGTAATCAGCTTCCACCTTTGCTTATGGTTACACGGTGTAACTAAGATGATGTTGCCGCCGTGCGCGGAATTATGTATTAGCGTGAGAAACTCGACACGGGATTATTGACATCATGGATGAGTGTATTTTTGCTATCCCATAGTTCAGGGTTTGAGGAGAATGAACTTTGGAGATGTTTTTTTGGATTAATAATCTTTAAATTTTCAATGATTCTAATTTATCACAAATAAAAATTATCTTATTGCCACATGTTGTAGCTAACTAACAATTGTGCCTACGGAAGTGCCACCGGCATGCCGTACCATTATCCTACTTTAAAGTTTGTTCTACATTGCCAAAAAATTAAGCTCCAAAAAGTAAGAAAACATAAACGCTTTGACCACAATACAATTTTTATCGCCGCCATTCTCGGCCACCTTCACCCACTTTTTCAATCATCCCATTACTTATGCTAGAGTTTTATATCTTCATTATCCCGGGACGCTTCCCCCTTCCCCGCCGTCCAGCAAAATTTGCAGGTGAAAATTCAGTTATTGACCACGGCAAAGTGGGAAATTGGCTTGGCCGAGTAAAAAAAAATCTAAACTAATAGTTAAAAGCCAGTGATAATGATACATACCCGACGTTGGGAGAGCAAAACAAAATTTCAAAATTCAGGTGCAATGCTGGCTGGCCCGGTGAGAAATTGATACACCTGTTTTTTACAGTGAACTATTTTCTTGTTCTTTTTTGTCTGCCGTGTCCGAGTGACCCATTTATGTGCTTGATTGTTGCTGTTAAATATTTTGGATTCTTTTTAAGGTGGAATGGCTTGAGAGAAAATGTGAGTAAACAATTTGTTTTAATTTATTCTGCCCTACCCTGCTTCAATCTATTGAACGAATTCTTATTGGTGGAACATGATTTTCCCATATTTCTGCTCTGTGTCAATGCGGATTTTTTTCAAGAAACCTTGTTTTTTTGAACATTTCGAGTATTTTTCCGAAAAATATATTGCAATTTAGCCATTTGATTTAGATCATAATATCTCGCAAACTATAGGCACACATCCACCAAAATTTTGGAAATAGCGTAAATATTTTTTTCTAAAAAACTTCATTATCCCGGTACGGAAATCGAACTCATGACCTTGGTACCAAAACCAATACCATCAGCTTGTAAGTTAAAAAATTGTGAACAATTTTACTGTTTTAACAATTAGTTTTTGTCACTTCAGTGCCAAGATGCAGTCATTTTAGTAAAATAAAAATAACGAATTTTCAAATCACCCCATACTCAATTTTATCATTTACACCACTGTTTCAGCTACTGTCAGCGTTTTATATGATTCCAAACCTTTTGCATTGTTTTATAACTTCAATTTATAAACAAAATCTATAGTTTCCGTTGATTTGACTATGTGGCGTAAGCGCCATGACGAAGAAATGAATTTTAAATTAACCGCTTTTTGTACAATAAAACCATTGTTAAATGTAAATCTTTCCCTGTTCCTGAGGGGAACACCCGTGAAAAGAGTATCGAGGCTGGCATTTACAAAGCGGATTCAATGACAGTTTATTAATTAACTTAATGTTAACATGTAAGGTTAATGTTAACATTCCATAGGTTGTCTTACTAAGGTGTCGTGACAAGGTCCAGTTTGTAGTGATACACTACCTTTCCTTTACTAAGCAATCGAATCCAGAAGGGAAAAGATCGAACCATTATTTTTAAGATTTTGATAAAAATTGCTTTTTTATTTGAAAAATAAACAAATGCATAATATTTTTTTTTTCAACCAGAGCTTTTGCACCCAGATTTTTGTTACAGACATTTTAGTATCTTTAAACCTACGGGTACTATTGAAATATTTTTTTATTCATCCCCTAAAGTACTGTCCACAATGTAATTTACAACAAAGATTGATTAATTTTACATTCCCGTTATTGCAGGATTGGGTCCGTAAGTTTGACCATTTTTGGATAAGAAGACAACAACTTCGACATGTATGCATTTCCAGGGGGCCCTGAACCACACTAATACGTGAAGGTATATCTAGGAATCCTAGATATACCTAGACTAGGAGGTTTATAAAGTTCAATTTTCGAGTGAATTTATAGCCGTTACTCGATAATAAAGGCAAAACATTTTGGAAAGCAGATACTTTTGGCCAAGATGAGTATTCGGCGCCGTTGAGGAGCGGTCGTGGCTGAATGGTTACGATGTTCGCTTTATAAGCGAATGGTTCTGGGTTCGATACCCATCTGCTCCCAACGAGAAAGTTCTGGACTCATTGAATTTGGAATCAAAGAAAAAAAAACTTCAAGCTCACGGCGGGGTTCGATCCCCTGTCCTTAGGATTGGTAAGCAAAATGCTTTCCACTTAACCGTGGAGCATTGGTAGCTTGAGGAGGAATCAGACTGGTATAGTTGAATCCAAGAATCGGACTTAGAATCGCATTGAATGCAAGTTGAACATCAGAACTCAAACAAGATTGCATGCAAGATTGCAAGCGCAGTTGAAATTGAATCTAAAAATACCTCGCTATGAATAGCCTGGGCGACTGATAGAATTCATCCAATAAGAGATGAGAAGAATTGAAAGCATTCCCATTAGAAATGAGAACACACGAAGAATTCGAACAGCAATGCCAAAGGTCGTTACCACTCGCCTAGGGTGGCTCCTCAGACCATTCACCTTCCCAAAAACCGTCCAACTCCAAGCGAAACTTACTTGAGGATACCGTGGAGATTTTCCCTTAATACTCTTAAAAAAAAAAAGTGGAGCATCAACACTTCCCGTCTTCCAATTCCCTTTCCTTGTCCATGGTGCGCGGTGGAGATGGGAGCGGCCGGCAATGGACGGCTGCCATGGTGGTGAGAATCTGGTTCAGGTGGAATTGGTTCTATTCCCAATTATCGATTCCTAGGCAACTTGGGCTTAGACAATCATCACATCACATGGCGAAAATCCAGTCTGCAATCCGCTAAAATCACCGTCTCCTAGCGAAGCGAAGCGAAGCGATGAGTATTCGGCGCCGTCGCTCCGTGCTTAGGAGCCCAGGGCGGCGAAGTCCTTGTAGATAAAAAGGAAGACACTAGTGGTTGGTACTAGCAATGGTGGCCGACAGCTATAAAGTCAACTTCGTTCGAGTCGCGAAGCTTATAATTCAAATTAAATTTAAAATATACTAAGGTTAAAAAGATACAAATATTTAAGTGATTTTCAGCTCTTCAGAGATGAAAAAAAATATGTAAAATAACACCCAATTTGATGCTGTACTTGAATAAAACTAAACCGAAAAAAATCATTTCAAGTGAAATTTCATGTTCTTTTCAAATTTTTAATAACACAGAAAAGTTTTTTTTCGTTACTAATATTATATAATACAGAAACTCCCAGTCCAACGGAAGCATGTTTGAATGTTTTAGGGTTAGATTGTAATACCCCCTTAGAACTAAAAAAGTATATAATTTTGGAACATTCGAGTAAACCCAAAAATAAATTAAAATAATTGAAGCGAACAGCCTTACTGCGACTGCGAAAACAAATCACATTTCACAGAGCCTATACGGAAGGATGCGCGTGTATACCTTATTAAACTGAATTATCTAAAAAATCGACTTTGTTAATAGATGCCTATGAAATAAAACTTTCTTCAAAAAATCAAATAAATAAACAACAAAGCATTTTCAACATATATGCTTATATATATATTAGGGTGTTTCATCCAAAACCAAAAGTTCTCAGAATCAGGCAAACCGAGGTTCCCCTAGTAGAGGATACCCATAGGGACTCTCATGCCAAATATCAGCCCATTTGGTTGAGAATTGGCCTGTCCCCAGCGGTTTAAAGTTTACATGGAAATTACTATGGGATTTTTGTGCTTTTCATTCAATCGTTCCTACAGGTCTGGGGACAACATGGATTCACTCGGAATAAAGACAGGTGTGTAGGGGATGGTCCAATGAACACATTCCAGAAGGAATTAGGCTTGTCCATTCTGTCCCCAAGGTGCGCATTGGATCGACGTCCGGTGTCTCCAGAATCAACGATTCACCCTTCAAATGTACGCATTGTCCTTAGTATGCTATGATGGCTAGCTGAAAATTACGACGCCCCATGTCAGACGGTGAACACGTGGAGAGGCATCGATTGCATTATTAACACAAAATCATCATTTTACGTTATTTAGAATAGTTGAAATTCTTCCAGGAACAACAATAATTATAATTTTAGTACTTTAAAGAATGTTTCTTATCCAAAACTCGAGTAGATGCTCTGCCACGTGTTCACCGTCTGACATGGGGCGTCGTAATTTTCTCCTAGCCATCATAGCATACTAAGGACAATGCGTACATTTGAAGGGTGAATCGTTGATTCTGGAGACACCGGACGTCGATCCAATGCGCACCTTGGGGACAGAATGGACAAGCCTAATTCCTTCTGGAATGTGTTCATTGGACCATCCCCTACACACCTGTCTTTATTCCGAGTGAATCCATGTTGTCCCCAGACCTGTAGGAACGATTGAATGAAAAGCACAAAATCCCATAGTAATTTCAATGTAAACTTTAAACCGCTGGGGACAGGCCAATTCTCAACCAAATGGGCTGATATTTGGCATGAGAGTCCCTATGGGTATCCTCTACTAGGGGAACCTCGGTTTGCCTGATTCTGAGAACTTTTGGTTTTGGATGAAACACCCTAATATATATAAAAAAAAATATTATGGTTATTAGTTTATTAGCTAAAGAAGTCATCTTCGTAATCATCAGTTTAAAATACCTGAAATAAAAAAAATATTCACTCCGGATTTGAAGGGAAAATATTCTTTCAAAACAATTTACCAATGCAATTCCTTTTTCTACACTAGCAACTCCAATCCATCCGTTAGAAAAATATGTACCGTCATCTGGGGCGAATTGGGACACATGGGGCGAATTGGTACAACAGTTTTAGCAATGATGCAGTCTAATATTATGCTTTTTTGAAGTGATTTCGGTTAGACCACATTCAGAGCAACATAATTTGTTCGTTCATTATAAAATTTGAAGCCTAAAATGTGATCTAAAATATGCTGTCCCTATTCAGACTGTAGTCCCGATTCACCCCAGTTGATGGTAACAGGAACAAGAAACCGCTCATGAAACGAGAAAATCAATAAACAATTAAACAAAAACAATCAAACCAATAACGGCGCATATATCGAACCGCAGAACAAATTGCGCAACCACATCGCAAATTTAGAATACCACAATCACAGCAACCAGGGCAAAGTATTCGTACTGGAATTTTGACAGCAGGAGAAGCACAAAAAATATGTTGTTTCTTTCAAATTTAGCGGAGGCAGTTCCAGCACCGTTTCCGGAGGATCTTTTATAAGAACCGAGTACAGGGTCGGAACGAAAGATTCCAACCCTGAGAACTCCTTAACCTGGACGAAATCTAAAAAGCGAACAGTTTTTTTTTTAACTTTCGAAAAGAGTTCGAATTTTGTGGTTCCGGAACTCCCTCCGAAGGATCTGAAATGAGAAAATCAACATTACAGTTAAACCTCACATACACCCAAAATTCAGAGTCGAGATAATCGGTCTCTCAAAATTTATTGAGGGCTCAGTGCCAAAATCGATAGAATAATGGTACCAACTCACACCATCATAACAAATGAGTTCATTCGTTAGTTGAATCAATAAATCTCCAACAAGTGTCATACATCGACTTCTGACTTCTCGTTGGTCACCAAGCTGTGGTGGCCGAGGCAGCTAAGTCATTGGATTGGTTTGTCAAAGGTCTCTGGTTCGATTCCCGTTGTCGACACTTTTGGTTTTTTGTTTGACGGATGAACTTTTTTTGCAAATGAACCTCGAGAGAATAGTTCTATCGCCCATCTCGAGCTGTGTTCTCTGCGTCCGTGAATGGTACCACTATTCTCTCGACTCGAGACCATCATTCTCTCGGACTAGCGCTGCCAGTTTTGGGTGTAGTGCGCAGGCGTTACGCTTTTTATTTCTTCAATTACTCTGAAATGAAATAATATTTTTGCATTTTTTGAAGCAAATTGTAGATTGAAACAAGATGAACAAATTGCCTCAATAAGATTGCAAAAATATACAGTCATCCCACATATTCGGAACACTTTTGTGGTAATTTGTCAATAAGATGCAAAATGCAACTTTTCTGTCGTCCCTGCTATTTTTAGGACCTTTATTTGGACATTCTCTTGCTTTTTCACTAGTAAAAATAGTACTTTTTGAGCAAATAACCTCATTTCAAGACTATTTTATCCAGAGTAGCAAAACACTGCCTCCAAATTGCCTGCTCCATGATTGTGGGATGTTATTGTGCCTCCCACAATTGTGGAACACCAGAATTTAACTGATATTTTCACAAAAAAAAAGTTATCAGACCGTTCATGTAACATTACTAAGCATGAGTTTTATTGGTTCCAGAGTGAGAAGTCATTATTTTGTAAAAAATAGGTACTCCTGGAGAGAAAAAAAAGTTTGTTTACATTGTAAGAAAAAAGTGTTCCGAATTTGTGGATTTCAAGGGTCAATGTTTTTCTTTTAAAACTTAATATAAAACGTAAAAATGTACAGCAAGTCTATACATCAATCGAAAGATCACAAAAAAAGCTTTCACATGATGAAAAAAGCAAATCATTATGTTCAGTTATCGATTTTCTATGATTTGTTGAACATTGGCAGATATGTAAACTGTTCCGAATATGAGGGTTGACTGTAACGCCGTATTTGAGAAACCGATGAAATACAAAGAGTAACGCCTGCGCACTATGCGAGGTTTAACTGTATACGCATTTGGTTCTGCGGGTGGTTCCACGAAGGAAGCCGCCGCAGATGGTTCCGAATTTAGAACGATAACCAGTGATTCCGGTACCGAATCCACTGGTCTTTCAGATTCAAACGATAAATCGTCTGTCAAAATTGCAACCGGGTCTACACCTGAAATGGTCAAATTTGTCAAAGAAAATTTTTGATCTACCGGCGGTTCCGGAATCGGAACCGCCTCAGTAATGTCCGATGTCCCCCTCTGTGTAGAATTTTTTTGTCCCCCCTCCCGTGTAGAATTTTTACCCCCGTCAACCCGTCCGCCACCCGCGACCCGGTCAACGTCCGCTTTCTTTGACCCACCCAGAGCTGGGCATCGGCATTCGAGAGGATAAAGAGCACGATTCGGTAGTAAAATTTGACTGTCTGTGGACTGGAAGGATAAATCCCGAAATTATCGAGAGTACTTTACTCATAGGTTCATCTTCAAAAAAAATTCATCTATCAAAAAAAAGTACCGGTACCAAGACTCGAACCCAAGACCTTCGGCATATTGAACCGTGCCTTTGCCGTATGGGCCACCATGGTTCGGTGATTAAGTGGTGGTCATGTGTCCATATAAGCCACTCAATAGGATGAACTGTTCCAATGAACGAATGAACACGCGAGAGGACTATACTCTCACAAAATAGCACTTTTCTCACGTTTCTTTTCGTGCGGACTTTCCCCTCGTTCTTTTACTTTGGGTGCCTCATCACCAGAGTGGCCACTACCTCAATCGGAGGAGTGGCCACCTCCCCGGCGGTACTGGCCGCTTCCAGGGCCGCTGCGGCCTTCCGCCCATTTCGGCGTGACATTCTCGCACCCATTTTGCTGGATCCTGACACGCATGTATTGCGTGTACGTACACGATGGATTTTTAGGTAAACATTTGTGGTCGCCAGCAAAAACAAAATTTAATCGTAAGCTAGTGCGCGTGAGATTGGGCTTAGATAAGCGTCCGTACCACGGCTCAAGCTGGTATGGCTAGTTGAGGAGTGCGCACTTTACTAAGTAAGCTTTCAGCTTGTTTTTTTCTCGTGGGCCTTGTGGCGCGGTGGTTAACGGCTTCGGCTACCGATTTCCAAATTGGTACTGGGCGCGGGTTCGATTCCCGCCATATCCTTCTGGAGCTTTTCGTTCAATGTTAGTCCGGTTTAATATTAGTAGGGGAAATAAACCCATTTTAAGCCTAATAAGCGGTCGTGTTTGAATGATGCTGGATAATCTGGAGTGTTCCTTGACATTTATAAAAACCAGGTACACCAACGAGTAGAGTAACTTTTTGCGAATATTTCTGTTTATTTTCACTTTTACTGAAAGTTATTCTATTCCTTTTACAAGCATTTGAAAAAAAAAAATCCAAAATGTATTCTAATCAAACGAATGCATTGGGCCACGCGCATCTTCCTATTTTCAGCTTAGTATTTTTACTTCCACCGCTCTTTTGGGTCTACCTAGTGCTGCCAAAATTGATGAAATTTTAAGCACACCCTCACGAAAAGTAACATTTATAGAGAAAAATTTCCTAACAACACTGACTCACTCCAACAGGCGCTGCGGTGGTGTTCGTAGCCACCCTTTGTTCTTTATTTGCCTTCGCTTCTCGTTCGGTTTTCTTCATCCTTCGATTGGAATGGGTAGTCAAAATTGAAGCGTCAAATGACTTGGCGCGTTTATTTTTTTGATGGTGCTTGCTAATTTTTTACATGTTTCGGGATTATTTTTCAAGTGAGTGACCAACTAATGTGCAAAAGAACTTGTTGCCGAAAGTTGGGAGCAGTTTTGTATTGAAAGCGCCGTGAAAATGTAAGCGTAAGTGAAAAGTTGATTTTGGCAATATTCATTAAGCGTTTGAGGGTTTCTCGCGTGTGTCACTGTGTGTGCCAACAAAATGACGAGAAATGGTCTCGAAAAATAGAAATTATGATCAAAAGTGCATTAAAATTGATCTTTTTGACCAGTAAAAGGCATAAATTTGCGTGCAAAATAGAAAGAGGACAAACATGGGCACTATTTTTAAAAAAAAATCAATAACTGTGACTATTTTGAAAAAAGTTTCATAAAAATGGCTATAACTTGAAAACGGTGCACTTTATCAAAATTTCACTAAAGTATTTTTTGATTGCAAATTCAATTTTACATCGAAAAATTAAATTGAAAAAAATGCGACTAATATTTCGATTTTTTGAAAAAAATTGTATTGATTCAAAAACTTATAACTCGGTCAAAGATTTTTTGCCCTTTGTAGAAATTTCTGAGAAGTTGGCATTTGATGTTTAGAGGCCACATATTAAAAAAAAATAGTGCTTTTTTGCAAATCAAGTTTTAGTGACAAAAAATGAAATTAAAAATCACCAATAAAAAATTTACCGTATACACCGTGTAGTCCATATCCATACCTACAACTTTGCCGAAGACACCAAATCGATCAAAAAATTCCTTCAAAAGATACAGATTTTTGAATTTTCACAATTAATTTTTGTATGGACAGCTGCCAAATTTGTATGTAAAATTATATGGACAAACTATTGATGCAAAATGGCTTCTTTGGGCATACCGAAGGCACCAAAAAAGTTTCAGCCGGATTAAAAAATACAAAAATTAAAATGCAAAAAAAAGATCGATTTCGTAGAGAACTGAGAACATTTGAATTCTTTCAATTTGAACATTTTCAAACGTACCCAAGTCCGAGAGAATCGCCCTGCTGTGCAAACATTGCCCCAAGAGTACCTACCTCAATTTTCCCAAATCACATACTCACCCACTTTCCAGCTGCGATACATTTCGGCGGCCCATTATAAATCACGAAAAAATAATTTCATTTACCCTCCTCCCCCTCGGCTGCTCTCGATATCTCGCAAGTGCTGCTGCCCCGTTCCAAAATCGTTAAAAAATATCCAGCGCACACGAGAGCGCACGCCAAATTAAGTGGCGGAGCAATCACCTTCCCCAGCACCACCCAATTTGATCGATACTTAAGGTGAGGAGCGCACACTCGAGTCCGGCGCACGCCCGCAATCTGCGCTGGAGAGTCGCTAGTTTTCGAAGGCAATTAAGGGGAAAAGTGTGTTTTTCTTTAATTTTCTTATTTTTCAGTTTATTTCGTTTTTTCAACAATTTTCGTTTTGCTCGCGCGCTCGCGGGGGGGTTTTCCCCTCATTAACATTACAACTTACACACTATCAACAAGAATAAATATCTCTCCTCTCTAGCTTTATTTTCCTTTTTTTTCTGGAGGGCACGAGTGTGTGTGAGTTACGTTTTTTTTTACTTACGAGGAAGTTTAAGGGGGGAAATGGTTTAGTTAATTTAACATACGCTTTAGCTTCAGCTACCGTTTTGGTGAGGGGGTCCAGTTAGAGACCCCCAACCCGACACAGGTTTAGCTGATTAAGATTAAGGGGAAATGGGAGGATGGGTTGGGAGGGGGTTTCCAGTTTAACTAGAGAATGAGAAGAAGTTTCGGTAGGGGGAGGGGATCCTATGAGGACCGGAAATGACTGATGGGGGGATTCATTTTTGACAGCTTGGCACGTTTTGAAGAAACAGGAAAGAGGGAAAGAAGAAACGATGAGAAAGAAAACAAGAGTTGTAGAGGGGAAACGTGAAAAACAACGACAGTGGACAAGTGTTTTGAGACGTAACATTCAACACCCGTTTTCGTTTTTGGTAGAGTTAAGGTTGTGCCAGAGTGTCAAAAAGTAAAGAGTTTTACAACAATTGCTTTGTTGAAAGAAAGGGGGGGTTGTCCCCAAGTGTGGGGACCTCGAAATGCTAGACAAGAAAAACTGCCTCGAAAAGAGAAAGGGAGACAACGGTTAAGGAACACAAAAAGTTAATTAAATCAATAGGTTTTTCCGATGAGGCGTGTTAAGGTGAAGGCAGCTCAACTGGGAGTGAAAAGAGAAAGAGTTAGCGCAAGAAAAGAAAGGTGAAAGATGAGCAAATTAAAGGGGGAAAACAATGCTCTCACGGGTGGGAAAGCGAGAAAAACAGTGCAAAATCGCACGGCACGCGACTTGCGAAATTTTAGAATAAGTCATTACGAAGTTGAGGGGCGGAAAGTCGTTGAGCTTGAAGGTGGTGATTGTATGGAGATTAGCGTTAGAGAGAAAAAAAAGACAGTGAGAAGCAAGAAATAGACAGCTTGGCAGCTGTGGGAGGTGGTTGGAAGACAACTCACAAGAGCAGAGTTAAGGGGAAGTTGAGCGGGGAGGTAGACAATGGGGAATGAGATGAAAAATCGGTGGAAAATGCGAAAATTATAAGTTTTCCACTCGTCGAAAGTTGAAAGAACTCGCTGCGCAGAGGTTAATCAAGTTGGAAAGCGTTGACGGCTTTGGAGAGTTTTGAAGGTTATGTTTAACACTGTGGTTTGGTGTGGGCAAATGTTTGAAGTAGATGAGAACTGTTTAGTTTTGCGGAGTTTGCGGAATCTGCGTTTTCTGCGCGTGTTTGCTAATAATTTAAAATAAATAAATAAATAAATAATTTAAATCTTCCTCAAACTTTCGGCAGGGTGGAAAGGCTCTCCCTTTTTCGTTTTTGCGTCAAGGGTTAGAACTCGTCGTAGTTGTGATCCAGGGGGGGGGGGGGGGGGTTTGGTTGATTCTCAGAGGTTTCCAAGGGGAATTACGCCTGGTTCTTGGCGTACGCGTTGTAGGCCAGGTTCTGAGCCGCCGCAGACGCCGCCAGATCGGCCGACCGTCGGTCCCAGCCGCCACCGTGGCCGGAGCCGCCGCTGGACCAGCCGCCGCCGCCGCCTCCCTGCTGCTTGCTCGCGACCAGCTTCTTCAGCCCGATGATTCCGGCCAGCAGCAGGGCGATCTTGGACACGATCAGGGCCTTACCGGCGAGCAGGTACAGTCCGGCGATCGCCACCGGCACCATCGCGGCCATCTTCATCATGAAGCCCATCATCATCATGCTCATCATCTTCTTCATCTTGCCACGACCTGCGAAAAACGAAAAAAAAAACCCGATTAGTCCTTTGAACTTGCGTGCAACATTCTTGCATGCAACAACCCAAATCAATCAGCAAACGAAGAAATTCCCCAACGGCCCTTTTTTACCGGTTCCACAACTGGGGGGAGCCAATTACAGGTGGCCCGGTTCCGTTTTATCTCTTCATCTCTTGTAGGGGCGCTCCAAGTGTGTGGCGTATGGGAACCGGTGTTACGCCCCGAAAGAAGAAGAGGAAGAGGCGCTCTTGCGCGTGACAAATGAGTTTAATTGGTTGTGGGGTGTTGGTTTGGGTGACGGCAGCTAATTAAAACGAGCTGATTTGAAGGTAATTTTTGCGATTATGAGGGTGGGAAAGATGGAATGGTAAAAATTAGAGGAAGGTTTTCGTGTGTGACGAAGTTAAGTTTCAAAATAGGTTTGCCTAAGTGGAGAAGATGTTTGACAATTTGAAATTGCTCTTAAACATTGCATTTAAATACTTAAATTTAATTAATAACAGACAAACAGACAAAAGAACTTGAATCAGCCTTTTCATGATGAGCAACAATTCTACCACTTGGTCCCGTTAAGTTTTTTTCAGAATAATTTTCTTTATCTCAGCTTTTCCGTATTTTTACCAAGTAAAAAAAGTTAAGTATCTTAAGGTTGAAATATTAAATGGTTTAACATTGTCCCTTTTTGACTTTATTAAAATTCAATTTACTTAAAATTTGTGAAATCACAAAAAAACAAAATAAAAAATAAATCTACATACATTAAGAAGCAAAATTACACATTTTCATTGGTTTTTGTGTATCAAAAATTAAGGTAATTCACTTTAAGGGCCATGTCTAAGACAGCACAAAAAATGTATAATTACTTTTCTATGTTTGCAGAGTTGTATGTGCAGACATGTAAATGTGTGCAGAGTTGTATGTAAATATATGCAGAAAAAAACTAACATTACACGTTAATTGATGTAAACTTACACAAAAGCAAAGCAATCAACTTTTACGACCCCCGGGTCTTTTGTGGTCTCTGTTACAAGTTTCTGCTCATTTCTAGGCGTCCGAAGGTTTTGTGTGGTAAGTCACCCAAAACCTCTTTTACGCAAAATGGACCGACGTCTTACTTCCCCATCCGATAGAAGGCGTAAACTTACACACGAATAGAGATTTAATGACACATTTTTCTACCGCAAAATTTGTTAGCATCCCAAGATGAAATATTTTCATAAAAGCTATTTATATGGGCAAATTCATAACATTGAAAATCTGGAAAGTGAAAATTAATTGAACTGTAGAACATTGTTGCAAAAATCGTTTTGATCATTTTCACTTATAAACATGCACATCCATTACACAACACATCCATCACACAGTTATATAATAAAATGCTGCCGCTTATTTTTTACATGTTTTTTTTTTACATTTGGAAAGTATGATATTAAATCCTTAATGCTATACACAAAAAAAAAATCATGGTAATATTACATCTGGGGTAGAGGTACATCTTTTTTGTCAGAAAAAGTGTGTCATTTTACCGCTAAAAATGATTAATTGTACCACTTTTCTGCTGTAATGTCGCTTTTTCAGTCTAAATAGAGAAAAATTACATAATAAAAGAGGTAATATTCAACATTCAAAATTTACACATTTTTTAACTGCACAGAAAAAAATAATGTAAGTTTGGAAGCTGTAATTTTTGAAAGTTGAATATTACCTCTTTTATGATGTAAATTTACCTCAATTTAGACTGAAAAAGTGACATGTGGTAAAATTACACATTTCCAAAGGTAAAATAAAAGATATCCCTTCCCTTCCCAGATGTAATATTACCATGATTTTTTTTCTGTGTGTGTAACCTTAATTTAGATGGGATAAGTGGAATTACAACGGAAAAGTGGTAAAATTACACATTTTCAGAGGTAAAATTACATTTTTTCTGACATAAAAGATGTACTCCATCCCAGATGTAATATTACATGATTTTTTAAACTGTGTGAAACCATTTTTTTTAGGGAAACAGAATTGTAATGTTAAATTATGCAAAGAGATTTATAATGTTAAAAACTTATTTTTTATTGAATAATTTTCTCTGCAAATCAAATGGATCAAAAATGTTTTCAAAATTATTAATATATTAATATTTCCATTATATTTTTAAGTTTTTTAAGCTAAACATAACGTATTAACTAAATGAGTAAAAAATGCCTTAGACCGGACCTGCAAATCCATTTTAATAGTAGAACATTTAAACAGGCTGCATAAAATATTTTAACTATTTTTTTGCCAAATTCATGTTACTTAAACATTTGGAAAAGTTGTTTCTTCTGCTAGTTAAAATGTTCAAATTAGGCTTACAAGGTTGGCCAGTCTTGCCTTGAATTATGAAATAACGAAATCGGCCACAACTTATCAAATGCACTTTTAATTAGTACAAGAAATTATAATTATTGAGAATATTTAAATTTGGGTAAAAATAACCACAAAAATTAGGACAAAACTCTGAAATTATAGATTTATATATAAAAATAGTAACCAATATTGCCCAAATTTACTTCCAAGTACTTTATGACTATAAATAAACATATTTTTTTCAGTGGGTAGCAGTGGAACCCAATGAAAATATTTGATTTGTTGAACGTTTTTTATTCACTTTCAATAATATTGAGTAAATTTTAGTAAAATGTTTAAATGTTTTGTTGCAATACTTAAAAAAATAAATATTTTGATTCAAAATTATTGGGATTCAAAATCAAATCGTATGAGATGAGTTACAATAATTTCTGCTTATGCAGCATTTTGCCTTCAAATCATTAAAAAAAATAAATCTTTGCTTTGAGTTTCAAAAAAAAAAAACAATTATATTAACACTTTCATTAAATATTTGAAGCCAAATTATATAATAAAGATTTTAGTGATTTTTTTACGAATGGATTCTGTTTTGAAAATGATTTCACTGAACAGGAATTAACAGGTTCCTGAAGCAAATTTACTTAAAAATATTAAAAATATTATTTTCGATGGTAAAATTGCATAATTTTCACATTGACGATATTGTACATTTTATCTTTGAAAGTTGTACGAATTTGATTGGATTTTTTGTAAATCACTATTCTCTTTACAGTAATTGTGAAAAAGTTAGTTTTAGTCGAACTTTAAAGATCTTCAATGCATTACTTCTCTTTTAGTTCAAAGTAATGAAATTGATATAATTTTGGTTGTCTAACTTCTAGTCCGAAAGAAAAAAAAACTACCATGGACAATTCTTAAGAATGTATTATTTTTGATATAATTTTGGCGATTTCTATGGTTAGAATCTGATTCCTCTTGAAGGCAATGCAATTGTCATTTATGTGAAATGTTATGAAATTTATTTTCACATCACTGTACAAAATACAGTCATCCCTCATATTCGGAACAGTTTACAGATCGGCCAATGTTCAAAAAATCATAGCAAACCGATAATTGAACTGAATGACTCGCTTTTACATTCATCTGAAAGCTTTCTTGCGGTTTTTCGAATGCTGTATCGAACAACTGCAAATTTTAACTTTTAGATCAATTTTTTAGAAATACTTTGACTCTTGAAATCCACAAATTCGGAACACTTTTTTCTTACGGATGTAAACAAACTTTGGATTTCTCCAGGAGTACATATGTGTAACAAAATAATGACTTCACAAACTGCAACCAGTGGAACTCAAGCTTAGTGATGTTTAATCCATGGTCTGATTACTTTTTTTGTGAGAATATCAGTTAAATTCAGGTGTTCCACAATTGTGGGAGGCACAATAACATCCCACAATCATGGAACAGACAATTTGGAGGTCGTGTTTTACTGCTCAAGATAAAATAGTCTTGAAATGAAGTTTTTTGTTCAAAAAGTACTACTTTTACTAGTGAAATAGCAAGAGAATGTCCAAATAAAGGTCCTAAAAATAGTAGGGTCGCGAGAAAAGCTGCATTTGGCATGCTTTTGACAAATTATCACAAAAGTGTTCCGAATTTGTGGGTATTCCGAATATGTGGGATGACTGTAGCATGATTTTCATTTTGACAATTGTGAAAGTTTGTAACTTTTGAAGTTGTACGAATTTTGAATGGAATCACTTTTTAATTGTGAAAAATAGTACCAAAAATAGCTTGATTCCTTTGACAAGTAGATTCTTGTTGTGCATCATTTGAACAGAATTAACAATATTTTTATGTTTAGAACTCGCAAGATCTCTCATGTAGCACACCATTTTAGTCCAAATCACCGATTTTGCCAAGAATTTGCCAATTTTGTGACAAAAACTTAGAATCTCACTTCTAGTCCTTCAGAAACACAATCCCTCAGGCACAAACCGGCCACACTTCCCCTCCCATCAGTTACCTTCTTCCAGCCCGCGGCCCAGCTCGTCGCTCGACAGCTTCGGCAGGGTGATCTGCACCGTCCGGCTGCTGAACATGGAGGCGACCTTGTCGAGCAGGATGTTCGTCAGCGCCTCGTCCCGGGCCTCCAGCCCGCGGGGCAACGTCTGCTCGAGCTCGTTCTCGGTGAGGGGTTTCGCGTCCAGCGGGGCGGCCCGCTCGTTCCGGACCACCTTCATGTCCCCGAGGGAGAGCGACTCAACGCGGCTGAGGCGGTCCATGAAGGTGATGGCGCGTTTCTTGAGGCAGGGGGAGAAGCCGGACTCGGCCTTGGAGCACTCGTCGTACACCCGCACGATGGCACGTAATCCTTGGCTTTGGTAATCCTCCGGGGTGGCGCCGGCGGCCATGGCCACCCACACTGCACTGAGGCACACTGCGGCACACACGATTCGATTCATGGTTCTTGATTTCCTTGAGGTTTGCTTTTTATTCTTGACAAGAGTCCTTGCTTTAATCACACTCAATCACACGCACACCCAAATGTGGCCACCACACACAAAGTCGGAAGTTTTCCTCGGCTGACAGCTCGGGAACTGCTGTTCTGCTGTTGTCCGGATCACAGTCGCAAGATCACTGATGCTGAGTTCAAAAAACAACGTCATATTTATATGAGGCACCGCGGCGTTAGTTTTTCCACGGCGGCGCGCCGAAGTTCAAAATCTCGCGCCGCGCGGAAGCATTCGCGCGCGCTCTCTCGCACTCGCTCTCACCAAGCCAAGACAGAGCGAGAGAGAAAGAAAGGCTTTTTCCTTTCTTTTGACCAAACTCTTGGCCGCCGTCGTCGTCGTCGTTGGGGTGAACTTTTCGCGGATTTCGCTTTCCGCGAGACGGCGACGACTTCGGGGATGACCCGAAGTGAGGTTAGGAAAAGCGACGTGACGCGTGGAGTCACGTACGGAAAAAAAGCACAATGGAGTAAGGTGGTTGGGTTGGGGCACACACTTTGGCACCTGTTGTGGTGGTGGTGGGTAGGAAAAACGCCGCGCGTCAAGATGAATCACCTCCCGAGTGGGGTCGGGGTCGGAAGGTTGGGAACCCCTTTTGGATCGTCTGCGGGACGCACAACAGCGGTTTTTGTTGTGGTAGATTTATTTGCGTTTTGATTAAAGAGATTGTAATTTGCATACATTATAATTTGTCGACGGGAGTGTGCGCAAATGCGTACTCACATACGAGTTGTGCTTGCTATTGAGCAATGAAGTACTACGCCAGGGATTGAGTTATGGACGCGCTTGAGACATCTTACGATGTCCCAGCCTTGCACATTCCACAGCGGATGTTTGAAGTTAATTGTCTTCCTGGTTGAGTTTCACTTTCAGAGAGGATTTTTAGGGGAAATTTTCCATGTAGAATGAATCAGCTGTACTCAAACTCTACGGAATTGTTTCGTTTGTCAATGATTAAATATCGACACATCACCCAAATTAGCATTTTAGTGTTAAAGCTGGCTGGTTCGCTTGTCGATTATGGGTTACATTAGGATTACAGCGTTGTTTTGTACTGCTTATCTTACTTTATTTTATAGCCTCTTCTGATCCAAATTTGAATTTGAATTTCTTCATTAGAAACCTCAAAATACCGTAATTCATCAAAAATACTCAATTTTTTTTTTTTAGCTGGGTGTCAACATACGTGAATGTTTGCAAAGATTTTCACATTTTTAGAGTTTTAAGTAGGAAAGACTAAATTTTCACAAACTACCGTATTTACAAAAAATATTTCGTCAATTTGGTCGATTTGGTCAATTTGTAGACGATCAGTATTTAAGAGCGAGTTTTTCACCAATGTGTAACATGTCGTATCGAGAAATTAAAAACAGAGATGTGAGCCGGTAACATGGGGAGAAACTTTCCCAGCTGTCATGGAATACTTCACAGCAGCTTGACAGACAGTTTAACTCCATGTTGCACTTTTAATTTTTCGATTGGATAAAACTTTTAGCGTTTGTTTGTCTATACCAGGGGGATACTGAAGGTAGCCATCTTGAGAGTTGAGATTAATTTCACGCGCAATCTGCGCACAGTAAAAACAATAAATACTTTTTTGTTTATACTTATCCTTTTTTTTTCATTACATAAATTCTGATTTACCGTAGTAAAAGTCAAAATACACAGTACTTCTGTTAAACGTTTCATGTTATAAAAGAACAACTTTAAATGAGGTTATCGGCCAGATGTGTTCTTAAGAATCCCAACTTAAGTAGTTAATTTTGCACATACATTGAGAAAAATCACCTCAAAAACATACACTACCTTATAACCATGAATTGCGGTATAATTTAACATGAAAAAACGTTACTTAATCTACACTTAGCTGGTTGGTGCCTTTCTCACATTTAGAGGGTGTTATATCAACTTGAATCATCATTCATATCATCAGATTGGGTAGTCAGATCTTTATAATTCAGGGCACTTATGTGCTATGGGGCGCGGGTTCGATTTTCGCCTTATCCTCCTGGGCTTCTATCGGATGGGGAAGTAAAACGTCGGTCCATTTGCGTAAAAGAGGTTTTGGGTGAGGTTTTGGGTGGTTTTGGGTGCACCCGAATAAAAAAAAAATGATTTTCAATAATTTTTTGGGACGCATTAACGGTAATTTCCAAAAACATTTTTTCAAAAAATCATACCTCTTAAATCAGTTTTAGCACCATCACGCACAAGGTTCCAAAAGAGGCCTTTTGTAGTGCCAAATGAACAATGGAAAATTATTTTAAAAAAACATTTTGGGAACTCAAATTTTTGTCATAATAAATTTAATAAAAATGGGATTTTCCGTTCAAATAATTTTCTTCTATTTTTCCAAAGACACCAAATCGATCCAAAAATTCCTTTTCAAGGTACAAAATGCCAAACATTTACATAAAAAATGGTATAGCGGCTTGTATGAAAAACCCAATTATTTAAAATGATTTTTTTTGACATCAGGAAGGAATGGACAAAGAATCATTCAAAACAAAAATTGAAAACACTCTACTTTGATTTTTATTATATTTTTCAAGACGCATATCATCTAAAAAAAATTTTGCAAAAAAAAATACACATAGCCAGATCTGATTTTTCTGGAGCAGTGGCGGGCCGGAACTTATGTTTGATAAAAATTGAAAAAGTAAAGTTTTTTTTTTTATAAGGCTCTATAAAATTATAAAACACTATAGCTCATAGGACATTTTCAAACAAATCTCTAGAATGTAAACGTTTTTCATAAAAAAATTTTATCAGGTCTTTTTAAAATAAATAACTTGTGTTGTAAATAAGAATAACTTTGTATAACTTTTAAAAAAGTTTCAACGCATTTTTTATTTTAATTTCCTCAATATACAAATTAATGAGACATCATAAAATTTATAGTAATCAAATTTGGATTCAAATCTTCTTTGCAGAAAAAACACTCTTTTTGCGTTATTTTCAACGTTATTTAAATATCTTACAAAATATTTTAAAAACATATGAAATTTAAAGAGTTTCTTTAAAACTATTGAAGTTCATTTAAAAAATGTTTGCTAATTTTTGACTAATATTGTAATTTTTTTTAAATATTTGCAGCAAATTTTGTTATCAGTATTCGTTTGCTTTTTAAAACCTTTTTCTTTCAAAATTTATAACTGAATAGTTTTTTTTTAAATACATCATGTTTAGCATATTCATTGAATTAAAAAAAAAACTTAAATTTGATGTAATTACATTGACTTTATCCATAAAGTAAGTCACGCCAAATAAGCCAAAATTTACCCCCCCCCCCTTTGTCACGTTTTTCCTATACTTATAACACGAAATATCACACTTCCTCAGACCCTCCCCCTAGAACGTGACATACTTTATGGATGACGCCATTTAATACTGTTAGAAATTTAATGTTAGATTCTTCCTGTACAACTATCCAATCCAATCCATTTTTTACGAAATTGATAAATGAAAATTGCATTATAAAAAAAAATAAAAATAAATTCAAACATAAAGAATGTTTTAATTTGAAACTAAAACCTTGCTGAAGCAGAAAAAAATAACAATTAAAATGTTATCAATTCAATTTTTGCTAATATATGTGAAAATATGATAACAAACTATTTTTTTCTTTTTTTTTTTGACACTCTATTTATTCAACGAATATTTTATCATTAGCACCACGGGTCATTGGGCAGGCCTGTTCTAGACTAAGAGTGGTTTTCCTAAAATAAAATATAGGTAATAAATTAAAAATTGACCCAAAACCATCTTATTAAAAATCTACATAAAGGTTACTTATAAAAAGCTAAAAAAAATCATTCATGCAAATAATAATACTTTTGAAATTTGTATCCAAAGTAAACAAAAAACTTCTTAAACTTCTCAAAAAATATATTTTGCAGGGGTGCTTTTCCTTTATATAATATATTTAAGTTTCAAAAACGTTCAAAAATCCACTTACATGATTATATCCTTAAAACGCTAAAATTTTTCAAAAAATATTGTGAAGTCATTTTTGTGCGCGAACTAGATTTTATATCTGAAAATGATTTTTAGAATGTTTCTTGGAAAATATTTCAAGTTTTCAACAAAAATCTTTTTTTTTTTCATAAATCGTCGCTGTTGTGCTACCTTGTCGTACGTGCATTTTGGGTCAAATTGAGGAGAGATCGCCGTTTTGTGCAGCTCACAATGCTTTTTGACCTTCACTGATCCCCAAATTTTAATTTCAATCCTGACATATTCAATAACACCCGAAAAAACTCCGTGCAATGTTGTCGCTCTTCATATGGAAGAAGTTTCGATCCTGTCGTGCTAACTTGACACACTCTGAAAACTGATGTTAGTGCGACAACTGGTCAAAGGGATTTTATGTCAGAACGCGTATGACACAAGTACGAGCTCGACTACCGTATACAATTGTAACCATAACTCAGAACCTTGGTAACCAAATTCAACCAAACTTCGTGAAAGTGTACAGAATGGTCAATCAAACAAAAG